>NW_009258126.1:1949395-1967171 GCF_000149755.1 Phytophthora sojae | reverse complement strand
TTGTAGGAGGGTAAGCAAGATGGTAGCATTAGGGAGAGACCAGCTAAAGATAAATCAGAGCAGAATTTGCACCGAAGACCAAAGTTCGCACCACGATTTATTGGACCATTCAAGGTTACGAAGGTGCTGGGCGAGGCTTATACTCTTCAACTACCGTCTGCTACCCGCCTACATCCCACCTTCTACGTCGGCCGACTCCGACGTTATCACCCCGCAGTCATCCCCAGCGACACTGGTTCCAGCCAGCGCCCTAGTCGTCCGCACGGTCCTGTCGATCACGGTGCTGCGGCGGATCACGCGCCGCCCCAATCAGCTCGCCCCGCAGTGCAGCCATCTCGCGCTCCAGCCGCAGCAGCCGGTCCCAACGCTGCTGCTGTTCCTCCGCCTGGCCTCGCTGCCAACTTCCGTGTTGCTGTCGATCCGGTTCGTGCTGCTGCTGGTCCGTCAGCACGCACGTCGCGTTGCGCAGCGCTCGGCCCACGCGCATCGGCAGGCCGTACACCTCGTCCGTCTTGCTGCGCATGACGGAGATGCGGTGCAGCTGTCGGCCGATGCCGGCGCGGTTGTCGTCTCCGATGCGCATTTCGCCGCCGAGGTTGCTCAGGATCTCGTCGATCGTGTCCTTGGCGACGGTGGCGCCGTGCTTGCTGAGCACGACGCGCTGCTTCTTGCCCGTGTAGACGTAGGGGACTCGACCGACGTCGAGGCACACGTCGACGAGTTTGGTGCGGTAGTTGTCGATGGCGAGGATGGCGTCCTCGTATTCGCTCGGAAGGAGGTCGAGGAGCAGGTCCAACGCACACTGCAGCCCCAGTGACGAAAGCTCTACCCGTGATGCTGCGCCGTTCTCCTGTATATTGCTTGTATGTGAAACGAGGCATTCCAGACTACGTGCCTTGTTGTCCGCATCGGGGTCGAACCATATCGCCTTGCGTCCACGGTTTTGGATCGCATACTGCCACCGTGAACTCGTCATCGATGCACAAGAATCTCTCAACGAGGTTTCAGGCGGTATTTCAGCGTAGCACTGGGCGTAAAGTTTAGCTGTTTGAGCTAGCGACTGCAACAGCCTTCCAGACAGAGGCGAGTGCATCCAGTTCGCGGCCTCCGCGGGCTTCAATCTGGCCTTGAACGAGTGCATGTTCTGCGATAAATTTTTCGACGGCTCTGAGAAATAGTGCGTCACAATTTGGAGGATGTCCGCACAGCATTTTCGTACAGCAGCTGCAAGTCGACGCAATTTGCCAGCTTCACGTCCTGCAGTCCGTTGCAATGCAGCCAGAAGGCCGCGCGGTGGACATTATGCATCACCTTTATAGTTCTGATACTGCCTAGAAGCACCTTCAAGCGAGAAATCACGCGCGTTTTGTCAAGTGACTCCATTTGCATCACTAGGGTCGGGTCACTAGCCGCCGAGCTCGTAATAGCGATAGCCACCAGTGGATCGACTTCAACCCGATCCAAGCCAGAGGCACCAGTTAGAGCGTTCTTGGGTGCAAACTGGAAATGTACTCCGACAACAATGGACTGAAACGAAATCTCCAGCTCACGGTCGGTGTAATCGGCATCTCCGACTCATTGTGAGAGCTCCAACCATTTGACTCTTGTTGGATCTGACTTTTGTTAGGGCCCTCACGTGTGACACAAGCCGATGCGAAGACCCGAAGCTTGATGAGCGCAGTGGCGAGCGCTCGAAGAACACTTGAGAGGAAGTTGGAAAGTTGAAAAGTGATTGATTGATCCGTTAGTTTAGCGTCGGCGCGCCGCCGCCGCGCAACCAGTAGTTCTTGGCGACCAGGACACGCAAACAAGTATCCAGGTCCCATCCTAAAGTCTATCAATTTCAAATCCTAGATCAATCCTTATCTACCAATGAAAAACTACTAATCCTATTCGTAGCTTTGCAAAATTTGTGACTTGCGTCCCATAATCAAAAGTCCGGCTGGAAAACTTGATTGTTGCACATCTCAAGGATTTACAGCCAATGAGGTCGCGCGAATGTCCATGTTTACGCGTCCCATAATCAAGTTTACTTTTGACACCAGCCAATAGGATAGCATATAATGAATATAAACCATGCATCCCCGTATTACGCTGTCTAGCGTAAACTGAAGTGCTGTGCAGCAGCACTTGACGTGGGAGTCCTCTGCCATCTCATTGGCAGACGGACGTTCACGTAACATGACCTCCCTTCCAAGAAGGCCCCACTACTTCGAAGCTGCACTTTGCTTCTTCTTGGAGTCCCATTACCGGTCAATGAGCCCTGGAATCTGATTCAGGTTCTCTACGAGTTCCCATGTAGCGTCTTCTCGGGGTTCACCAAGCCACCAAATCCGATACTGGAGCTTCTTCTTCCTGCGACGGTGGCCGATGACTTCACGTACAAGTTGTCCCTCTGAGCCATCATTCAAGATCACCTTGTTAACAATTTGGCTGCGTGATTCGTCGCTGCGATACGGCTTGAGCAACGAAGTGTGGAAAACGGGATGCAACTTGAGCCCCTTTGACAACTTCAGCTCGTTGGAGTCATGATGAACTTGCTTCACGACCGGGTATGGACCAATAAATCTTGGCGCAAGTTTCTTCGCCTGTGCAAACCCCTTGTGACGAATGTCCAAGTTCCGTCCATCCAAAAGTACCATATTCCCGGGTTTGAAGTCTTGAGCAAGTCTGTTCTTGTCATAATACGACTTCATTCGAGTTTGCGCCTCACTCATCGCGTCTTGTGCCAATTTCAAAATTGCGTCTTGCTTGAGCAGGAAATCTTGTGCTGACTTCTGCAACTGCTCAAACTCTGGGTCCCCAGCCACCTCATCTGGCATATAGGGCACATAACCCAGATCAGCCTCAAACAGTGACAAACCGATCGAGGAATGGACACGTCTGTTGTACGCGAATTCGGCGAGATGTAGGTATTCATCCCAATCATTCTGGAATGGGTTGACGACACCTCGTAGATAGTCTTCAATAAACCGATTAGTACGCTCGGTCTGACCATCCGTTTGCGGGCGGAAGGTGGACGACAAGTTATGAGTCGTCTCTAATGTCTTAATCACCTCCTGCCAGAACTTTGATGTGAATTTCGAGTCACGGTCTGAGACGATCGACTTCGGCATTCCATGGTCTTTCACATAATTGGCCATGAATAGCGCAGCAGTCTCTTCTGCTGTCGCCGCCGTGTTCGTGGCAATGAACTTAGCACGTTTCGTCAACCGGTTCACAATAACCATAATGGCGTCTTTTCCAGCTGCCGTCTTCGGTAGTGCAACCATGAAGTCCATCGTCACATCAATCCATCTGCCACCTGGAATCTCCAACGGTTGAAGTAGTCCCGGCGGCTTCGTTTGGCGTGCCTTGTTTCGCTGACAAAGCCTGCACGTGTTCACATAACGCTGAATGTACTTCGACATCTTGGGCCAGTAATATTTCTTCTGGACGCCTAAGTATGTCTTGACGTATCCGGGGTGACCTGCCGTGACCACATCGTGGTTTTCACAATTAACACGGTTCTTCAGATCTTCATTGTCCGGAATTACCAGTCGAGCATTTTCATCATCTCTCGTTTGGTAATACAGCAGTCCATTCTTCACAGAGTAGCGTGGTACCTCTTTACCACTAGCGATACTCTGCAACAGCTCCTGAACTCTTCGGTCTGTAGAGTACAGTTGTTTGGCCGAGTGCGTTACAGTTGCACTGGTCGTTTGGACGCTAGCTACAATTTGACGGTTTCCAGCCGCTTCAATGAGCTCACTGAGACTAACCTGAGCGGCTTTGTGCTCAAAGAGTGGGTTTCGAGACACTGCATCCGACACTTGGTTACTGTCGCCTGGAATCCATTTGAACTGTGGTTGGAACTCGGCTAGTTCATTAAACCAGTGAGCCACACGACGGTTTGTTGTCTTCTGCGTCAATATAGTCTCAATACTCTTGTGGTCTGTCTCCACCGTAAATGGCCGATCGAGCAGGTAGACTCTCCACACTCGAAGCGCATGCATAATAGCCAGCAATTCCTGTTCGCGCACTGGGTAGTTTAGCGCCGCTGGTTTCATTGTACGACCAGTGAATGCGATCGGATGCTCGAGCCCTCCCTCGTTTTGAAACAAGACTCCGCCTATGGCAAAGTTCGAGGCATCCATACGAATACCGAACGGTTTTTCGAAATCAGGAAGTTGCAACACGGGAGGGGTGGAGAGACGGCGCTTGAGTTCATGAAAACATTCCAACTGGTGCTCAGACAAATGCAGCGTTTCCTTTGGGCGCAAACCCTTAGTACTTTCATGCAATGGTCCTGCGACTTGCGCGAAGTCGCCGCAAAAGCGCGAGACATAGACCGTAGTACCCAAGAAGCTTTCCATTTGCTTCTTTGTCCGTGGAATCGGCCACTCGCGAATCACACGCACTTTGTCAGGGTCCATTCGAACACCGTTGCGGCCCACAAAATCACCAAGACAAGGGATCTCTTCGACACAAAACTGGCACTTGGACATCTTGACACACAGCTGCTGCTCTTGACAGCGTTGGAGTACTCTGTCCAACGCTTCGGCATGCGTCCGAACATCTGTGTCTTAAGTGAAAACATAGATGTCATCAAAGTAGATGCGCATGACATCGCGTAGGTCGCAAAACACCCGCTGTAACAACCGGTTGAAAGTGCCAGGACTACCGCTCAAACCCATAGGGGTGACAAGATACTCAAACAGCCCATCGGGCGTCGAAAAAGCAGTAAATGGAATGTCAGATTCACGAAGTTTAACCTGGTAATATCCCCACAAGAGGTCCATGCAGGAGAACCAATAACTACCCCACATTGCGTCGAATGTGTCTTCCTTGCCCTGGCGATAGCAAGACGGGCTCGGAGACGGCAACGCCGGGTTGCACTGCTCTAGTTACGTTCTGACACACCCACCGAGACGAACCATACCGGCGGAAACCCTCGGAAAGGCGTCCATGTCTCCCTCCTGTCGGCTGCCGACCGTAGCGCCCGTACCGCGGTTTCCGGCCCTGGCGATAGCAAGAGGGGCTCGGAGGCGGCAACGCCGGGTTGCGCTGCTCTAGTTACGTTCTGACACACCCACCGAGACGAACCATACCGGCGGAAACCCTCGGAAAGGCGTCCATGTCTCCCTCCTGTCGGCTGCCGACCGTAGCGCCCGTACCGCGGTTTCCGGCCCTGGCGATAGCAAGAGGGGCTCGGAGGCGGCAACGCCGGGTTGCGCTGCTCTAGTTACGTTCTGACACACCCACCGAGACGAACCATACCGGTGGAAACCCTCGGAAAGGCGTCCATGTCTCCCTCCTGTCGGCTGCCGACCGTAGCGCCCGTACCGCGGTTTCCGGCCCTGGCGATAGCAAGACGGGCTCGGAGACGGCAACGCCGGGTTGCGCTGCTCTAGTTACGTTCTGAACACCCACCGAGACGAACCATACCGGCGGAAACCCTCGGAAAGGCGTCCATGTCTCCCTCCTGTCGGCTGCCGACCGTAGCGCCCGTACCGCGGTTTCCGGCCCTGGCGATAGCAAGAGGGGCTCGGAGGCGGCAACGCCGGGTTGCGCTGCTCTAGTTACGTTCTGACACACCCACCGAGACGAACCATACCGGCGGAAACCCTCGGAAAGGCGTCCATGTCTCCCTCCTGTCGGCTGCCGACCGTAGCGCCCGTACCGCGGTTTCCGGCCCTGGCGATAGCAAGACGGGCTCGGAGGCGGCAACGCCGGGTTGCGCTGCTCTAGTTACGTTCTGACACACCCACCGAGACGAACCATACCGGCGGAAACTCTCAGAAAGGCGTCCATGTCTCCCTCCTGTCGGCTGCCGACCGTAGCGCCCGTACCGCGGTTTCCGGCCCTGGCGATAGCAAGACGGGCTCGGAGGCGGCAACGTCGGGTTGCGCTGCTCTAGTTACGTTCTGACACACCCACCGAGACGAACCATACCGGTGGAAACCCTCGGAAAGGCGTCCATGTCTCCCTCCTGTCGGCTGCCGACCGTAGCGCCCGTACCGCGGTTTCCGGCCCTGGCGATAGCAAGAGGGGCTCGGAGGCGGCAACGCCGGGTTGCGCTGCTCTAGTTACGTTCTGACACACCCACCGAGACGAACCATACCGGCGGAAACCCTCGGAAAGGCGTCCATGTCTCCCTCCTGTCGGCTGCCGACCGTAGCGCCCGTACCGCGGTTTCCGGCCCTGGCGATAGCAAGAGGGGCTCGGAGACAGCAACGCCGGGTTGCACTGCTCTAGTTACGTTCTGACACACCCACCGAGACGAACCATACCGGCGGAAACCCTCGGAAAGGCGTCCATGTCTCCCTCCTGTCGGCTGCCGACCGTAGCGCCCGTACCGCGGTTTCCGGCCCTGGCGATAGCAAGACGGGCTCGGAGGCGGCAACGCCGGGTTGCGCTGCTCTAGTTACGTTCTGACACACCCACCGAGACGAACCATACCGGCGGAAACCCTCGGAAAGGCGTCCATGTCTCCCTCCTGTCGGCTGCCGACCGTAGCGCCCGTACCGCGGTTTCCGGCCCTGGCGATAGCAAGACGGGCTCGGAGGCGGCAACGCCGGGTTGCACTGCTCTAGTTACGTTCTGACACACCCACCGAGACGAACCATACCGGCGGAAACCCTCGGAAAGGCGTCCATGTCTCCCTCCTGTCGGCTGCCGACCGTAGCGCCCGTACCGCGGTTTCCGGCCCTGGCGATAGCAAGACGGGCTCGGAGGCGGCAACGCCGGGTTGCACTGCTCTAGTTACGTTCTGACACACCCACCGAGACGAACCATACCGGCGGAAACCCTCGGAAAGGCGTCCATGTCTCCCTCCTGTCGGCTGCCGACCGTAGCGCCCGTACCGCGGTTTCCGGCCCTGGCGATAGCAAGAGGGGCTCGGAGGCGGCAACGCCGGGTTGCGCTGCTCTAGTTACGTTCTGACACACCCATCGAGACGAACCATACCGGCGGAAACCCTCGGAAAGGCGTCCATGTCTCCCTCCTGTCGGCTGCCGACCGTAGCGCCCGTACCGCGGTTTCCGGCCCTGGCGATAGCAAGACGGGCTCGGAGGCGGCAACGCCGGGTTGCGCTGCTCTAGTTACGTTCTGACACACCCACCGAGACGAACCATACCGGCGGAAACCCTCAGAAAGGCGTCCATGTCTCCCTCCTGTCGGCTGCCGACCGTAGCGCCCGTACCGCGGTTTCCGGCCCTGGCGATAGCAAGAGGGGCTCGGAGGCGGCAACGCCGGGTTGCGCTGCTCTAGTTACGTTCTGACACACCCACCGAGACGAACCATACCGGCGGAAACCCTCGGAAAGGCGTCCATGTCTCCCTCCTGTCGGCTGCCGACCGTAGCGCCCGTACCGCGGTTTCCGGCCCTGGCGATAGCAAGAGGGGCTCGGAGGCGGCAACGCCGGGTTGCACTGCTCTAGTTACGTTCTGACACACCCACCGAGACGAACCATACCGGCGGAAACCCTCGGAAAGGCGTCCATGTCTCCCTCCTGTCGGCTGCCGACCGTAGCGCCCGTACCGCGGTTTCCGGCCCTGGCGATAGCAAGAGGGGCTCGGAGGCGGCAACGCCGGGTTGCACTGCTCTAGTTACGTTCTGACACACCCACCGAGACGAACCATACCGGCGGAAACCCTCGGAAAGGCGTCCATGTCTCCCTCCTGTCGGCTGCCGACCGTAGCGCCCGTACCGCGGTTTCCGGCCCTGGCGATAGCAAGAGGGGCTCGGAGGCGGCAACGCCGGGTTGCACTGCTCTAGTTACGTTCTGACACACCCACCGAGACGAACCATACCGGCGGAAACCCTCGGAAAGGCGTCCATGTCTCTCTCCTGTCGGCTGCCGACCGTAGCGCCCGTACCGCGGTTTCCGGCCCTGGCGATAGCAAGACGGGCTCGGAGGCGGCAACGCCGGGTTGCACTGCTCTAGTTACGTTCTGACACACCCACCGAGACGAACCATACAGGCGGAAACCCTCGGAAAGGCGTCCATGTCTCCCTCCTGTCGGCTGCCGACCGTAGCGCCCGTACCGCGGTTTCCGGCCCTGGCGATAGCAAGACGGGCTCGGAGGCGGCAACGCCGGGTTGCGCTGCTCTAGTTACGTTCTGACACACCCACCGAGACGAACCATACCGGCGGAAACCCTCGGAAAGGCGTCCATGTCTCCCTCCTGTCGGCTGCCGACCGTAGCGCCCGTACCGCGGTTTCCGGCCCTGGCGATAGCAAGACGGGCTCGGAGGCGGCAACGCCGGGTTGCACTGCTCTAGTTACGTTCTGACACACCCACCGAGACGAACCATACCGGCGGAAACCTTCGGAAAGGCGTCCATGTCTCTCTCCTGTCGGCTGCCGACCGTAGCGCCCGTACCGCGGTTTCCGGCCCTGGCGATAGCAAGACGGGCTCGGAGGCGGCAACGCCGGGTTGCACTGCTCTAGTTACGTTCTGACACACCCACCGAGACGAACCATACCGGCGGAAACCCTCGGAAAGGCGTCCATGTCTCCCTCCTGTCGGCTGCCGACCGTAGCGCCCGTACCGCGGTTTCCGGCCCTGGCGATAGCAAGACGGGCTCGGAGGCGGCAACGCCGGGTTGCACTGCTCTAGTTACGTTCTGACACACCCACCGAGACGAACCATACCGGCGGAAACCCTCGGAAAGGCGTCCATGTCTCCCTCCTGTCGGCTGCCGACCGTAGCGCCCGTACCGCGGTTTCCGGCCCTGGCGATAGCAAGACGGGCTCGGAGACGGCAACGCCGGGTTGCACTGCTCTAGTTACGTTCTGACACACCCACCGAGACGAACCATACCGGCGGAAACCCTCGGAAAGGCGTCCATGTCTCCCTCCTGTCGGCTGCCGACCGTAGCGCCCGTACCGCGGTTTCCGGCCCTGGCGATAGCAAGACGGGCTCGGAGACGGCAACGCCGGGTTGCGCTGCTCTAGTTACGTTCTGACACACCCACCGAGACGAACCATACCGGCGGAAACCCTCGGAAAGGCGTCCATGTCTCCCTCCTGTCGGCTGCCGACCGTAGCGCCCGTACCGCGGTTTCCGGCCCTAGCGATAGCAAGACGGGCTCGGAGGCGGCAACGCCGGGTTGCACTGCTCTAGTTACGTTCTGACACACCCACCGAGACGAACCATACCGGTGGAAACCCTCGGAAAGGCGTCCATGTCTCCCTCCTGTCGGCTGCCGACCGTAGCGCCCGTACCGCGGTTTCCGGCCCTGGCGATAGCAAGACGGGCTCGGAGGCGGCAACGCCGGGTTGCGCTGCTCTAGTTACGTTCTGACACACCCACCGAGACGAACCATACCGGCGGAAACCCTCGGAAAGGCGTCCATGTCTCCCTCCTGTCGGCTGCCGACCGTAGCGCCCGTACCGCGGTTTCCGGCCCTGGCGATAGCAAGAGGGGCTCGGAGGCGGCAACGCCGGGTTGCACTGCTCTAGTTACGTTCTGACACACCCACCGAGACGAACCATACCGGCGGAAACCCTCGGAAAGGCGTCCATGTCTCCCTCCTGTCGGCTGCCGACCGTAGCGCCCGTACCGCGGTTTCCGGCCCTGGCGATAGCAAGAGGGGCTCGGAGACGGCAACGCCGGGTTGCACTGCTCTAGTTACGTTCTGACACACCCACCGAGACGAACCATACCGGTGGAAACCTTCGGAAAGGCGTCCATGTCTCTCTCCTGTCGGCTGCCGACCGTAGCGCCCGTACCGCGGTTTCCGGCCCTGGCGATAGCAAGACGGGCTCGGAGACGGCAACGCCGGGTTGCGCTGCTCTAGTTACGTTCTGACACACCCACCGAGACGAACCATACCGGCGGAAACCCTCGGAAAGGCCTCCATGTCTCCCTCCTGTCGGCTGCCGACCGTAGCGCCCGTACCGCGGTTTCCGGCCCTGGCGATAGCAAGACGGGCTCGGAGGCGGCAACGCCGGGTTGCACTGCTCTAGTTACGTTCTGACACACCCACCGAGACGAACCATACCGGCGGAAACCCTCGGAAAGGCGTCCATGTCTCCCTCCTGTCGGCTGCCGACCGTAGCGCCCGTACCGCGGTTTCCGGCCCTGGCGATAGCAAGACGGGCTCGGAGGCGGCAACGCCGGGTTGCACTGCTCTAGTTACGTTCTGACACACCCACCGAGACGAACCATACCGGCGGAAACCCTCGGAAAGGCGTCCATGTCTCCCTCCTGTCGGCTGCCGACCGTAGCGCCCGTACCGCGGTTTCCGGCCCTGGCGATAGCAAGACGGGCTCGGAGGCGGCAACGCCGGGTTGCACTGCTCTAGTTACGTTCTGACACACCCACCGAGACGAACCATACCGGCGGAAACCCTCGGAAAGGCGTCCATGTCTCCCTCCTGTCGGCTGCCGACCGTAGCGCCCGTACCGCGGTTTCCGGCCCTGGCGATAGCAAGACGGGCTCGGAGGCGGCAACGCCGGGTTGCGCTGCTCTAGTTACGTTCTGACACACCCACCGAGACGAACCATACCGGCGGAAACCCTCGGAAAGGCGTCCATGTCTCCCTCCTGTCGGCTGCCGACCGTAGCGCCCGTACCGCGGTTTCCGGCCCTGGCGATAGCAAGACGGGCTCGGAGGCGGCAACGCCGGGTTGCACTGCTCTAGTTACGTTCTGACACACCCACCGAGACGAACCATACCGGCGGAAACCCTCGGAAAGGCGTCCATGTCTCCCTCCTGTCGGCTGCCGACCGTAGCGCCCGTACCGCGGTTTCCGGCCCTGGCGATAGCAAGACGGGCTCGGAGGCGGCAACGCCGGGTTGCACTGCTCTAGTTACGTTCTGACACACCCACCGAGACGAACCATACCGGCGGAAACCCTCGGAAAGGCGTCCATGTCTCCCTCCCTGTCGGCTGCCGACCGTAGCGCCCGTACCGCGGTTTCCGGCCCTGGCGATAGCAAGACGGGCTCGGAGGCGGCAACGCCGGGTTGCACTGCTCTAGTTACGTTCTGACACACCCACCGAGACGAACCATACCGGCGGAAACCCTCGGAAAGGCGTCCATGTCTCTCTCCTGTCGGCTGCCGACCGTAGCGCCCGTACCGCGGTTTCCGGCCCTGGCGATAGCAAGACGGGCTCGGAGACGGCAACGCCGGGTTGCACTGCTCTAGTTACGTTCTGACACACCCACCGAGACGAACCATACCGGCGGAAACCCTCGGAAAGGCGTCCATGTCTCCCTCCTGTCGGCTGCCGACCGTAGCGCCCGTACCGCGGTTTCCGGCCCTGGCGATAGCAAGACGGGCTCGGAGGCGGCAACGCCGGGTTGCACTGCTCTAGTTACGTTCTGACACACCCACCGAGACGAACCATACCGGCGGAAACCCTCGGAAAGGCGTCCATGTCTCCCTCCTGTCGGCTGCCGACCGTAGCGCCCGTACCGCGGTTTCCGGCCCTGGCGATAGCAAGACGGGCTCGGAGGCGGCAACGCCGGGTTGCACTGCTCTAGTTACGTTCTGACACACCCACCGAGACGAACCATACCGGCGGAAACCCTCGGAAAGGCGTCCATGTCTCCCTCCTGTCGGCTGCCGACCGTAGCGCCCGTACCGCGGTTTCCGGCCCTGGCGATAGCAAGACGGGCTCGGAGGCGGCAACGCCGGGTTGCACTGCTCTAGTTACGTTCTGACACACCCACCGAGACGAACCATACCGGCGGAAACCCTCGGAAAGGCGTCCATGTCTCCCTCCTGTCGGCTGCCGACCGTAGCGCCCGTACCGCGGTTTCCGGCCCTGGCGATAGCAAGACGGGCTCGGAGACGGCAACGCCGGGTTGCACTGCTCTAGTTACGTTCTGACACACCCACCGAGACGAACCATACCGGCGGAAACCCTCGGAAAGGCGTCCATGTCTCTCTCCTGTCGGCTGCCGACCGTAGCGCCCGTACCGCGGTTTCCGGCCCTGGCGATAGCAAGACGGGCTCGGAGACGGCAACGCCGGGTTGCACTGCTCTAGTTACGTTCTGACACACCCACCGAGACGAACCATACCGGCGGAAACCCTCGGAAAGGCGTCCATGTCTCCCTCCTGTCGGCTGCCGACCGTAGCGCCCGTACCGCGGTTTCCGGCCCTAGCGATAGCAAGACGGGCTCGGAGGCGGCAACGCCGGGTTGCACTGCTCTAGTTACGTTCTGACACACCCACCGAGACGAACCATACCGGCGGAAACCCTCGGAAAGGCGTCCATGTCTCCCTCCTGTCGGCTGCCGACCGTAGCGCCCGTACCGCGGTTTCCGGCCCTAGCGATAGCAAGACGGGCTCGGAGGCGGCAACGCCGGGTTGCACTGCTCTAGTTACGTTCTGACACACCCACCGAGACGAACCATACCGGTGGAAACCCTCGGAAAGGCGTCCATGTCTCCCTCCTGTCGGCTGCCGACCGTAGCGCCCGTACCGCGGTTTCCGGCCCTGGCGATAGCAAGACGGGCTCGGAGGCGGTAACGCCGGGTTGCACTGCTCTAGTTACGTTCTGACACACCCACCGAGACGAACCATACCGGCGGAAACCCTCGGAAAGGCGTCCATGTCTCCCTCCTGTCGGCTGCCGACCGTAGCGCCCGTACCGCGGTTTCCGGCCCTGGCGATAGCAAGACGGGCTCGGAGGCGGCAACGCCGGGTTGCGCTGCTCTAGTTACGTTCTGACACACCCACCGAGACGAACCATACCGGCGGAAACCCTCGGAAAGGCGTCCATGTCTCCCTCCTGTCGGCTGCCGACCGTAGCGCCCGTACCGCGGTTTCCGGCCCTGGCGATAGCAAGACGGGCTCGGAGGCGGCAACGCCGGGTTGCACTGCTCTAGTTACGTTCTGACACACCCACCGAGACGAACCATACCGGCGGAAACCCTCGGAAAGGCGTCCATGTCTCCCTCCTGTCTGCTGCCGACCGTAGCGCCCGTACCGCGGTTTCCGGCCCTGGCGATAGCAAGAGGGGCTCGGAGGCGGCAACGCCGGGTTGCACTGCTCTAGTTACGTTCTGACACACCCACCGAGACGAACCATACCGGCGGAAACCCTCGGAAAGGCGTCCATGTCTCCCTCCTGTCGGCTGCCGACCGTAGCGCCCGTACCGCGGTTTCCGGCCCTGGCGATAGCAAGACGGGCTCGGAGGCGGCAACGCCGGGTTGCGCTGCTCTAGTTACGTTCTGACACACCCACCGAGACGAACCATACCGGTGGAAACCCTCGGAAAGGCGTCCATGTCTCCCTCCTGTCGGCTGCCGACCGTAGCGCCCGTACCGCGGTTTCCGGCCCTGGCGATAGCAAGACGGGCTCGGAGGCGGCAACGCCGGGTTGCGCTGCTCTAGTTACGTTCTGACACACCCACCGAGACGAACCATACCGGCGGAAACCCTCGGAAAGGCGTCCATGTCTCCCTCCTGTCGGCTGCCGACCGTAGCGCCCGTACCGCGGTTTCCGGCCCTGGCGATAGCAAGAGGGGCTCGGAGGCGGCAACGCCGGGTTGCGCTGCTCTAGTTACGTTCTGACACACCCACCGAGACGAACCATACCGGCGGAAACCCTCGGAAAGGCGTCCATGTCTCCCTCCTGTCGGCTGCCGACCGTAGCGCCCGTACCGCGGTTTCCGGCCCTGGCGATAGCAAGAGGGGCTCGGAGGCGGCAACGCCGGGTTGCGCTGCTCTAGTTACGTTCTGACACACCCACCGAGACGAACCATACCGGCGGAAACCCTCGGAAAGGCGTCCATGTCTCCCTCCTGTCGGCTGCCGACCGTAGCGCCCGTACCGCGGTTTCCGGCCCTGGCGATAGCAAGACGGGCTCGGAGGCGGCAACGCCGGGTTGCGCTGCTCTAGTTACGTTCTGACACACCCACCGAGACGAACCATACCGGTGGAAACCCTCGGAAAGGCGTCCATGTCTCCCTCCTGTCGGCTGCCGACCGTAGCGCCCGTACCGCGGTTTCCGGCCCTGGCGATAGCAAGACGGGCTCGGAGGCGGCAACGCCGGGTTGCGCTGCTCTAGTTACGTTCTGACACACCCACCGAGACGAACCATACCGGTGGAAACCCTCGGAAAGGCGTCCATGTCTCCCTCCTGTCGGCTGCCGACCGTAGCGCCCGTACCGCGGTTTCCGGCCCTGGCGATAGCAAGAGGGGCTCGGAGGCGGCAACGCCGGGTTGCACTGCTCTAGTTACGTTCTGACACACCCACCGAGACGAACCATACCGGCGGAAACCCTCGGAAAGGCGTCCATGTCTCCCTCCTGTCGGCTGCCGACCGTAGCGCCCGTACCGCGGTTTCCGGCCCTGGCGATAGCAAGAGGGGCTCGGAGGCGGCAACGCCGGGTTGCACTGCTCTAGTTACGTTCTGACACACCCACCGAGACGAACCATACCGGCGGAAACCCTCGGAAAGGCGTCCATGTCTCCCTCCTGTCGGCTGCCGACCGTAGCGCCCGTACCGCGGTTTCCGGCCCTGGCGATAGCAAGAGGGGCTCGGAGGCGGCAACGCCGGGTTGCACTGCTCTAGTTACGTTCTGACACACCCACCGAGACGAACCATACCGGCGGAAACCCTCGGAAAGGCGTCCATGTCTCCCTCCTGTCGGCTGCCGACCGTAGCGCCCGTACCGCGGTTTCCGGCCCTGGCGATAGCAAGAGGGGCTCGGAGGCGGCAACGCCGGGTTGCGCTGCTCTAGTTACGTTCTGTCACACCCACCGAGACGAACCATACCGGCGGAAACCCTCGGAAAGGCGTCCATGTCTCCCTCCTGTCGGCTGCCGACCGTAGCGCCCGTACCGCGGTTTCCGGCCCTGGCGATAGCAAGAGGGGCTCGGAGGCGGCAACGCCGGGTTGCGCTGCTCTAGTTACGTTCTGACACACCCACCGAGACGAACCATACCGGCGGAAACCCTCGGAAAGGCGTCCATGTCTCCCTCCTGTCGGCTGCCGACCGTAGCGCCCGTACCGCGGTTTCCGGCCCTGGCGATAGCAAGAGGGGCTCGGAGGCGGCAACGCCGGGTTGCACTGCTCTAGTTACGTTCTGACACACCCACCGAGACGAACCATACCGGCGGAAACCCTCGGAAAGGCGTCCATGTCTCCCTCCTGTCGGCTGCCGACCGTAGCGCCCGTACCGCGGTTTCCGGCCCTGGCGATAGCAAGAGGGGCTCGGAGGCGGCAACGCCGGGTTGCACTGCTCTAGTTACGTTCTGACACACCCACCGAGACGAACCATACCGGCGGAAACCCTCGGAAAGGCGTCCATGTCTCCCTCCTGTCGGCTGCCGACCGTAGCGCCCGTACCGCGGTTTCCGGCCCTGGCGATAGCAAGACGGGCTCGGAGGCGGCAACGCCGGGTTGCACTGCTCTAGTTACGTTCTGACACACCCACCGAGACGAACCATACCGGCGGAAACCCTCGGAAAGGCGTCCATGTCTCCCTCCTGTCGGCTGCCGACCGTAGCGCCCGTACCGCGGTTTCCGGCCCTGGCGATAGCAAGACGGGCTCGGAGGCGGCAACGCCGGGTTGCACTGCTCTAGTTACGTTCTGACACACCCACCGAGACGAACCATACCGGTGGAAACCCTCGGAAAGGCGTCCATGTCTCCCTCCTGTCGGCTGCCGACCGTAGCGCCCGTACCGCGGTTTCCGGCCCTGGCGATAGCAAGACGGGCTCGGAGGCGGCAACGCCGGGTTGCACTGCTCTAGTTACGTTCTGACACACCCACCGAGACGAACCATACCGGCGGAAACCCTCGGAAAGGCGTCCATGTCTCCCTCCTGTCGGCTGCCGACCGTAGCGCCCGTACCGCGGTTTCCGGCCCTGGCGATAGCAAGAGGGGCTCGGAGGCGGCAACGCCGGGTTGCACTGCTCTAGTTACGTTCTGACACACCCACCGAGACGAACCATACCGGCGGAAACCCTCGGAAAGGCGTCCATGTCTCCCTCCTGTCGGCTGCCGACCGTAGCGCCCGTACCGCGGTTTCCGGCCCTGGCGATAGCAAGAGGGGCTCGGAGGCGGCAACGCCGGGTTGCACTGCTCTAGTTACGTTCTGACACACCCACCGAGACGAACCATACCGGCGGAAACCCTCGGAAAGGCGTCCATGTCTCCCTCCTGTCGGCTGCCGACCGTAGCGCCCGTACCGCGGTTTCCGGCCCTGGCGATAGCAAGAGGGGCTCGGAGGCGGCAACGCCGGGTTGCACTGCTCTAGTTACGTTCTGACACACCCACCGAGACGAACCATACCGGCGGAAACCCTCGGAAAGGCGTCCATGTCTCCCTCCTGTCGGCTGCCGACCGTAGCGCCCGTACCGCGGTTTCCGGCCCTGGCGATAGCAAGACGGGCTCGGAGACGGCAACGCCGGGTTGCACTGCTCTAGTTACGTTCTGACACACCCACCGAGACGAACCATACCGGTGGAAACCCTCGGAAAGGCGTCCATGTCTCCCTCCTGTCGGCTGCCGACCGTAGCGCCCGTACCGCGGTTTCCGGCCCTGGCGATAGCAAGAGGGGCTCGGAGGCGGCAACGCCGGGTTGCACTGCTCTAGTTACGTTCTGACACACCCACCGAGACGAACCATACCGGTGGAAACCCTCGGAAAGGCGTCCATGTCTCCCTCCTGTCGGCTGCCGACCGTAGCGCCCGTACCGCGGTTTCCGGCCCTGGCGATAGCAAGACGGGCTCGGAGGCGGCAACGCCGGGTTGCGCTGCTCTAGTTACGTTCTGACACACCCACCGAGACGAACCATACCGGCGGAAACCCTCGGAAAGGCGTCCATGTCTCCCTCCTGTCGGCTGCCGACCGTAGCGCCCGTACCGCGGTTTCCGGCCCTGGCGATAACAAGACGGGCTCGGAGGCGGCAACGCCGGGTTGCGCTGCTCTAGTTACGTTCTGACACACCCACCGAGACGAACCATACCGGTGGAAACCCTCGGAAAGGCCTCCATGTCTCCCTCCTGTCGGCTGCCGACCGTAGCGCCCATACCGCGGTTTCCGGCCCTGGCGATAGCAAGACGGGCTAGGAGGCGGCAACGCCGGGTTGCGCTGCTCTAGTTACGTTTTGACACACCCACCGAGACGAACCATACCGGCGGAAACCCTCGGAAAGGCCTCCATGTCTCCCTCCTGTCGGCTGCCGACCGTAGCGCCCGTACCGCGGTTTCCGGCCCTGGCGATAGCAAGACGGGCTCGGAGACGGCAACGCCGGGTTGCACTGCTCTAGTTACGTTCTGACACACCCACCGAGACGAACCATACCGGTGGAAACCTTCGGAAAGGCGTCCATGTCTCTCTCCTGTCGGCTGCCGACCGTAGCGCCCGTACCGCGGTTTCCGGCCCTGGCGATAGCAAGACGGGCTCGGAGGAGGCAACGCCGGGTTGCACTGCTCTAGTTACGTTCTGACACACCCACCGAGACGAACCATACCGGCGGAAACCCTCGGAAAGGCGTCCATGTCTCCCTCCTGTCGGCTGCCGACCGTAGCGCCCGTACCGCGGTTTCCGGCCCTGGCGATAGCAAGACGGGCTCGGAGACGGCAACGCCGGGTTGCACTGCTCTAGTTACGTTCTGACACACCCACCGAGACGAACCATACCGGCGGAAACCCTCGGAAAGGCGTCCATGTCTCCCTCCTGTCGGCTGCCGACCGTAGCGCCCGTACCGCGGTTTCCGGCCCTGGCGATAGCAAGAGGGGCTCGGAGGCGGCAACGCCGGGTTGCACTGCTCTAGTTACGTTCTGACACACCCACCGAGACGAACCATACCGGGGGGATCC
>NW_009258126.1:1888635-1903439 GCF_000149755.1 Phytophthora sojae | reverse complement strand
CGGCACGCCGGGTTGCGCTGCTCTAGTTACGTTCTGACACACCCACCGAGACGAACCATACCGGCGGAAACCCTCGGAAAGGCGTCCATGTCTCCCTCCTGTCGGCTGCCGACCGTAGCGCCCGTACCGCGGTTTCCGGCCCTGGCGATAGCAAGACGGGCTCGGAGGCGGCAACGCCGGGTTGCGCTGCTCTAGTTACGTTCTGACACACCCACCGAGACGAACCATACCGGCGGAAACCCTCAGAAAGGCGTCCATGTCTCCCTCCTGTCGGCTGCCGACCGTAGCGCCCGTACCGCGGTTTCCGGCCCTGGCGATAGCAAGACGGGCTCGGAGGCGGCAACGCCGGGTTGCACTGCTCTAGTTACGTTCTGACACACCCACCGAGACGAACCATACCGGCGGAAACCTTCGGAAAGGCGTCCATGTCTCTCTCCTGTCGGCTGCCGACCGTAGCGCCCGTACCGCGGTTTCCGGCCCTGGCGATAGCAAGACGGGCTCGGAGGCGGCAACGCCGGGTTGCACTGCTCTAGTTACGTTCTGACACACCCACCGAGACGAACCATACCGGCGGAAACCCTCGGAAAGGCGTCCATGTCTCCCTCCTGTCGGCTGCCGACCGTAGCGCCCGTACCGCGGTTTCCGGCCCTGGCGATAGCAAGAGGGGCTCGGAGGCGGCAACGCCGGGTTGCACTGCTCTAGTTACGTTCTGACACACCCACCGAGACGAACCATACAGGCGGAAACCCTCGGAAAGGCGTCCATGTCTCCCTCCTGTCGGCTGCCGACCGTAGCGCCCGTACCGCGGTTTCCGGCCCTGGCGATAGCAAGACGGGCTCGGAGGCGGCAACGCCGGGTTGCGCTGCTCTAGTTACGTTCTGACACACCCACCGAGACGAACCATACCGGCGGAAACCCTCGGAAAGGCGTCCATGTCTCCCTCCTGTCGGCTGCCGACCGTAGCGCCCGTACCGCGGTTTCCGGCCCTGGCGATAGCAAGAGGGGCTCGGAGACGGCAACGCCGGGTTGCACTGCTCTAGTTACGTTCTGACACACCCACCGAGACGAACCATACCGGCGGAAACCCTCGGAAAGGCGTCCATGTCTCCCTCCTGTCGGCTGCCGACCGTAGCGCCCGTACCGCGGTTTCCGGCCCTGGCGATAGCAAGAGGGGCTCGGAGGCGGCAACGCCGGGTTGCACTGCTCTAGTTACGTTCTGACACACCCACCGAGACGAACCATACCGGCGGAAACCCTCGGAAAGGCGTCCATGTCTCCCTCCTGTCGGCTGCCGACCGTAGCGCCCGTACCGCGGTTTCCGGCCCTGGCGATAGCAAGACGGGCTCGGAGACGGCAACGCCGGGTTGCACTGCTCTAGTTACGTTCTGACACACCCACCGAGACGAACCATACCGGCGGAAACCTTCGGAAAGGCGTCCATGTCTCTCTCCTGTCGGCTGCCGACCGTAGCGCCCGTACCGCGGTTTCCGGCCCTGGCGATAGCAAGACGGGCTCGGAGGCGGCAACGCCGGGTTGCACTGCTCTAGTTACGTTCTGACACACCCACCGAGACGAACCATACCGGCGGAAACCCTCGGAAAGGCGTCCATGTCTCTCTCCTGTCGGCTGCCGACCGTAGCGCCCGTACCGCGGTTTCCGGCCCTGGCGATAGCAAGACGGGCTCGGAGGCGGCAACGCCGGGTTGCACTGCTCTAGTTACGTTCTGACACACCCACCGAGACGAACCATACCGGCGGAAACCCTCGGAAAGGCGTCCATGTCTCCCTCCTGTCGGCTGCCGACCGTAGCGCCCGTACCGCGGTTTCCGGCCCTGGCGATAGCAAGACGGGCTCGGAGACGGCAACGCCGGGTTGCACTGCTCTAGTTACGTTCTGACACACCCACCGAGACGAACCATACCGGCGGAAACCCTCGGAAAGGCGTCCATGTCTCCCTCCTGTCGGCTGCCGACCGTAGCGCCCGTACCGCGGTTTCCGGCCCTGGCGATAGCAAGACGGGCTCGGAGACGGCAACGCCGGGTTGCACTGCTCTAGTTACGTTCTGACACACCCACCGAGACGAACCATACCGGTGGAAACCTTCGGAAAGGCCTCCATGTCTCTCTCCTGTCGGCTGCCGACCGTAGCGCCCGTACCGCGGTTTCCGGCCCTGGCGATAGCAAGACGGGCTCGGAGGCGGCAACGCCGGGTTGCGCTGCTCTAGTTACGTTCTGACACACCCACCGAGACGAACCATACCGGCGGAAACCCTCGGAAAGGCGTCCATGTCTCCCTCCTGTCGGCTGCCGACCGTAGCGCCCGTACCGCGGTTTCCGGCCCTGGCGATAGCAAGACGGGCTCGGAGACGGCAACGCCGGGTTGCACTGCTCTAGTTACGTTCTGACACACCCACCGAGACGAACCATACCGGTGGAAACCTTCGGAAAGGCGTCCATGTCTCTCTCCTGTCGGCTGCCGACCGTAGCGCCCGTACCGCGGTTTCCGGCCCTGGCGATAGCAAGACGGGCTCGGAGGCGGCAACGCCGGGTTGCACTGCTCTAGTTACGTTCTGACACACCCACCGAGACGAACCATACCGGCGGAAACCCTCGGAAAGGCGTCCATGTCTCCCTCCTGTCGGCTGCCGACCGTAGCGCCCGTACCGCGGTTTCCGGCCCTGGCGATAGCAAGAGGGGCTCGGAGGCGGCAACGCCGGGTTGCACTGCTCTAGTTACGTTCTGACACACCCACCGAGACGAACCATACCGGCGGAAACCCTCGGAAAGGCGTCCATGTCTCCCTCCTGTCGGCTGCCGACCGTAGCGCCCGTACCGCGGTTTCCGGCCCTGGCGATAGCAAGACGGGCTCGGAGGCGGCAACGCCGGGTTGCACTGCTCTAGTTACGTTCTGACACACCCACCGAGACGAACCATACCGGCGGAAACCCTCGGAAAGGCGTCCATGTCTCCCTCCTGTCGGCTGCCGACCGTAGCGCCCGTACCGCGGTTTCCGGCCCTGGCGATAGCAAGACGGGCTCGGAGGCGGCAACGCCGGGTTGCACTGCTCTAGTTACGTTCTGACACACCCACCGAGACGAACCATACCGGCGGAAACCCTCGGAAAGGCGTCCATGTCTCCCTCCTGTCGGCTGCCGACCGTAGCGCCCGTACCGCGGTTTCCGGCCCTGGCGATAGCAAGACGGGCTCGGAGGCGGCAACGCCGGGTTGCGCTGCTCTAGTTACGTTCTGACACACCCACCGAGACGAACCATACCGGCGGAAACCCTCGGAAAGGCGTCCATGTCTCCCTCCTGTCGGCTGCCGACCGTAGCGCCCGTACCGCGGTTTCCGGCCCTGGCGATAGCAAGAGGGGCTCGGAGGCGGCAACGCCGGGTTGCGCTGCTCTAGTTACGTTCTGACACACCCACCGAGACGAACCATACCGGCGGAAACCCTCGGAAAGGCGTCCATGTCTCCCTCCTGTCGGCTGCCGACCGTAGCGCCCGTACCACCGTTTCCGGCCCTGGCGATAGCAAGACGGGCTCGGAGGCGGCAACGCCGGGTTGCACTGCTCTAGTTACGTTCTGACACACCCACCGAGACGAACCATACCGGCGGAAACCCTCGGAAAGGCGTCCATGTCTCCCTCCTGTCGGCTGCCGACCGTAGCGCCCGTACCGCGGTTTCCGGCCCTGGCGATAGCAAGACGGGCTCGGAGGCGGCAACGCCGGGTTGCGCTGCTCTAGTTACGTTCTGACACACCCACCGAGACGAACCATACCGGCGGAAACCCTCGGAAAGGCGTCCATGTCTCCCTCCTGTCGGCTGCCGACCGTAGCGCCCGTACCGCGGTTTCCGGCCCTGGCGATAGCAAGACGGGCTCGGAGGCGGCAACGCCGGGTTGCACTGCTCTAGTTACGTTCTGACACACCCACCGAGACGAACCATACCGGCGGAAACCCTCGGAAAGGCGTCCATGTCTCCCTCCTGTCGGCTGCCGACCGTAGCGCCCGTACCGCGGTTTCCGGCCCTGGCGATAGCAAGAGGGGCTCGGAGGCGGCAACGCCGGGTTGCACTGCTCTAGTTACGTTCTGACACACCCACCGAGACGAACCATACAGGCGGAAACCCTCGGAAAGGCCTCCATGTCTCCCTCCTGTCGGCTGCCGACCGTAGCGCCCGTACCGCGGTTTCCGGCCCTGGCGATAGCAAGACGAGCTCGGAGACGGCAACGCCGGGTTGCACTGCTCTAGTTACGTTCTGACACACCCACCGAGACGAACCATACAGGCGGAAACCCTCGGAAAGGCGTCCATGTCTCCCTCCTGTCGGCTGCCGACCGTAGCGCCCGTACCGCGGTTTCCGGCCCTGGCGATAGCAAGACGGGCTCGGAGGCGGCAACGCCGGGTTGCGCTGCTCTAGTTACGTTCTGACACACCCACCGAGACGAACCATACCGGTGGAAACCCTCGGAAAGGCCTCCATGTCTCCCTCCTGTCGGCTGCCGACCGTAGCGCCCGTACCGCGGTTTCCGGCCCTGGCGATAGCAAGACGGGCTCGGAGACGGCAACGCCGGGTTGCACTGCTCTAGTTACGTTCTGACACACCCACCGAGACGAACCATACCGGCGGAAACCCTCGGAAAGGCGTCCATGTCTCCCTCCTGTCGGCTGCCGACCGTAGCGCCCGTACCGCGGTTTCCGGCCCTGGCGATAGCAAGACGGGCTCGGAGGCGGCAACGCCGGGTTGCGCTGCTCTAGTTACGTTCTGACACACCCACCGAGACGAACCATACCGGCGGAAACCCTCGGAAAGGCGTCCATGTCTCCCTCCTGTCGGCTGCCGACCGTAGCGCCCGTACCGCGGTTTCCGGCCCTGGCGATAACAAGACGGGCTCGGAGGCGGCAACGCCGGGTTGCGCTGCTCTAGTTACGTTCTGACACACCCACCGAGACGAACCATACCGGCGGAAACCCTCGGAAAGGCGTCCATGTCTCCCTCCTGTCGGCTGCCGACCGTAGCGCCCGTACCGCGGTTTCCGGCCCTGGCGATAACAAGACGGGCTCGGAGGCGGCAACGCCGGGTTGCGCTGCTCTAGTTACGTTCTGACACACCCACCGAGACGAACCATACCGGCGGAAACCCTCGGAAAGGCGTCCATGTCTCCCTCCTGTCGGCTGCCGACCGTAGCGCCCGTACCGCGGTTTCCGGCCCTGGCGATAGCAAGACGGGCTCGGAGGCGGCAACGCCGGGTTGCGCTGTTCTAGTTACGTTCTGACACACCCACCGAGACGAACCATACCGGTGGAAACCCTCGGAAAGGCGTCCATGTCTCCCTCCTGTCGGCTGCCGACCGTAGCGCCCGTACCGCGGTTTCCGGCCCTGGCGATAGCAAGACGGGCTCGGAGGCGGCAACGCCGGGTTGCACTGCTCTAGTTACGTTCTGACACACCCACCGAGACGAACCATACCGGCGGAAACCCTCGGAAAGGCGTCCATGTCTCCCTCCTGTCGGCTGCCGACCGTAGCGCCCGTACCGCGGTTTCCGGCCCTGGCGATAGCAAGACGGGCTCGGAGACGGCAACGCCGGGTTGCACTGCTCTAGTTACGTTCTGACACACCCACCGAGACGAACCATACCGGCGGAAACCCTCGGAAAGGCGTCCATGTCTCCCTCCTGTCGGCTGCCGACCGTAGCGCCCGTACCGCGGTTTCCGGCCCTGGCGATAGCAAGACGGGCTCGGAGGCGGCAACGCCGGGTTGCACTGCTCTAGTTACGTTCTGACACACCCACCGAGACGAACCATACCGGCGGAAACCCTCGGAAAGGCGTCCATGTCTCCCTCCTGTCGGCTGCCGACCGTAGCGCCCGTACCGCGGTTTCCGGCCCTGGCGATAGCAAGAGGGGCTCGGAGGCGGCAACGCCGGGTTGCACTGCTCTAGTTACGTTCTGACACACCCACCGAGACGAACCATACCGGCGGAAACCCTCGGAAAGGCGTCCATGTCTCCCTCCTGTCGGCTGCCGACCGTAGCGCCCGTACCGCGGTTTCCGGCCCTGGCGATAGCAAGACGGGCTCGGAGGCGGCAACGCCGGGTTGCACTGCTCTAGTTACGTTCTGACACACCCACCGAGACGAACCATACCGGCGGAAACCCTCGGAAAGGCGTCCATGTCTCCCTCCTGTCGGCTGCCGACCGTAGCGCCCGTACCGCGGTTTCCGGCCCTGGCGATAGCAAGACGGGCTCGGAGGCGGCAACGCCGGGTTGCACTGCTCTAGTTACGTTCTGACACACCCACCGAGACGAACCATACCGGCGGAAACCCTCGGAAAGGCGTCCATGTCTCCCTCCTGTCGGCTGCCGACCGTAGCGCCCGTACCGCGGTTTCCGGCCCTGGCGATAGCAAGACGGGCTCGGAGGCGGCAACGCCGGGTTGCACTGCTCTAGTTACGTTCTGACACACCCACCGAGACGAACCATACCGGCGGAAACCCTCGGAAAGGCGTCCATGTCTCCCTCCTGTCGGCTGCCGACCGTAGCGCCCGTACCGCGGTTTCCGGCCCTGGCGATAGCAAGACGGGCTCGGAGGCGGCAACGCCGGGTTGCACTGCTCTAGTTACGTTCTGACACACCCACCGAGACGAACCATACCGGCGGAAACCCTCGGAAAGGCGTCCATGTCTCCCTCCTGTCGGCTGCCGACCGTAGCGCCCGTACCGCGGTTTCCGGCCCTGGCGATAGCAAGACGGGCTCGGAGGCGGCAACGCCGGGTTGCGCTGCTCTAGTTACGTTCTGACACACCCACCGAGACGAACCATACCGGCGGAAACCCTCGGAAAGGCGTCCATGTCTCCCTCCTGTCGGCTGCCGACCGTAGCGCCCGTACCGCGGTTTCCGGCCCTGGCGATAGCAAGACGGGCTCGGAGGCGGCAACGCCGGGTTGCGCTGCTCTAGTTACGTTCTGACACACCCACCGAGACGAACCATACCGGCGGAAACCCTCGGAAAGGCGTCCATGTCTCCCTCCTGTCGGCTGCCGACCGTAGCGCCCGTACCGCGGTTTCCGGCCCTGGCGATAGCAAGACGGGCTCGGAGGCGGCAACGCCGGGTTGCACTGCTCTAGTTACGTTCTGACACACCCACCGAGACGAACCATACCGGTGGAAACCCTCGGAAAGGCGTCCATGTCTCCCTCCTGTCGGCTGCCGACCGTAGCGCCCGTACCGCGGTTTCCGGCCCTGGCGATAGCAAGACGGGCTCGGAGGCGGCAACGCCGGGTTGCGCTGCTCTAGTTACGTTCTGACACACCCACCGAGACGAACCATACCGGCGGAAACCCTCGGAAAGGCGTCCATGTCTCCCTCCTGTCGGCTGCCGACCGTAGCGCCCGTACCGCGGTTTCCGGCCCTGGCGATAGCAAGAGGGGCTCGGAGGCGGCAACGCCGGGTTGCACTGCTCTAGTTACGTTCTGACACACCCACCGAGACGAACCATACCGGCGGAAACCCTCGGAAAGGCGTCCATGTCTCCCTCCTGTCGGCTGCCGACCGTAGCGCCCGTACCGCGGTTTCCGGCCCTGGCGATAGCAAGAGGGGCTCGGAGGCGGCAACGCCGGGTTGCACTGCTCTAGTTACGTTCTGACACACCCACCGAGACGAACCATACCGGCGGAAACCCTCGGAAAGGCGTCCATGTCTCCCTCCTGTCGGCTGCCGACCGTAGCGCCCGTACCGCGGTTTCCGGCCCTGGCGATAGCAAGAGGGGCTCGGAGGCGGCAACGCCGGGTTGCACTGCTCTAGTTACGTTCTGACACACCCACCGAGACGAACCATACCGGCGGAAACCCTCGGAAAGGCGTCCATGTCTCCCTCCTGTCGGCTGCCGACCGTAGCGCCCGTACCGCGGTTTCCGGCCCTGGCGATAGCAAGAGGGGCTCGGAGGCGGCAACGCCGGGTTGCACTGCTCTAGTTACGTTCTGACACACCCACCGAGACGAACCATACCGGCGGAAACCCTCGGAAAGGCGTCCATGTCTCCCTCCTGTCGGCTGCCGACCGTAGCGCCCGTACCGCGGTTTCCGGCCCTGGCGATAGCAAGACGGGCTCGGAGACGGCAACGCCGGGTTGCACTGCTCTAGTTACGTTCTGACACACCCACCGAGACGAACCATACCGGCGGAAACCCTCGGAAAGGCGTCCATGTCTCCCTCCTGTCGGCTGCCGACCGTAGCGCCCGTACCGCGGTTTCCGGCCCTGGCGATAGCAAGACGGGCTCGGAGGCGGCAACGCCGGGTTGCACTGCTCTAGTTACGTTCTGACACACCCACCGAGACGAACCATACCGGCGGAAACCCTCGGAAAGGCGTCCATGTCTCCCTCCTGTCGGTTGCCGACCGTAGCGCCCGTACCGCGGTTTCCGGCCCTGGCGATAGCAAGAGGGGCTCGGAGGCGGCAACGCCGGGTTGCACTGCTCTAGTTACGTTCTGACACACCCACCGAGACGAACCATACCGGCGGAAACCCTCGGAAAGGCGTCCATGTCTCCCTCCTGTCGGCTGCCGACCGTAGCGCCCGTACCGCGGTTTCCGGCCCTGGCGATAGCAAGACGGGCTCGGAGGCGGCAACGCCGGGTTGCACTGCTCTAGTTACGTTCTGACACACCCACCGAGACGAACCATACCGGCGGAAACCCTCGGAAAGGCGTCCATGTCTCCCTCCTGTCGGCTGCCGACCGTAGCGCCCGTACCGCGGTTTCCGGCCCTGGCGATAGCAAGACGGGCTCGGAGGCGGCAACGCCGGGTTGCGCTGCTCTAGTTACGTTCTGACACACCCACCGAGACGAACCATACCGGCGGAAACCCTCGGAAAGGCGTCCATGTCTCCCTCCTGTCGGCTGCCGACCGTAGCGCCCGTACCGCGGTTTCCGGCCCTGGCGATAGCAAGAGGGGCTCGGAGGCGGCAACGCCGGGTTGCGCTGCTCTAGTTACGTTCTGACACACCCACCGAGAAGAACCATACCAGCGGAAACCCTCGGAAAGGCCTCCATGTCTCCCTCCTGTCGGCTGCCGACCGTAGCGCCCGTACCGCGGTTTCCGGCCCTGGCGATAGCAAGACGGGCTCGGAGGCGGCAACGCCGGGTTGCGCTGCTCTAGTTACGTTCTGACACACCCACCGAGACGAACCATACCGGCGGAAACCCTCGGAAAGGCGTCCATGTCTCCCTCCTGTCGGCTGCCGACCGTAGCGCCCGTACCGCGGTTTCCGGCCCTGGCGATAGCAAGACGGGCTCGGAGGCGGCAACGCCGGGTTGCGCTGCTCTAGTTACGTTCTGACACACCCACCGAGACGAACCATACCGGCGGAAACCCTCGGAAAGGCGTCCATGTCTCCCTCCTGTCGGCTGCCGACCGTAGCGCCCGTACCGCGGTTTCCGGCCCTGGCGATAGCAAGAGGGGCTCGGAGGCGGCAACGCCGGGTTGCGCTGCTCTAGTTACGTTCTGACACACCCACCGAGACGAACCATACCGGCGGAAACCCTCGGAAAGGCGTCCATGTCTCCCTCCTGTCGGCTGCCGACCGTAGCGCCCGTACCGCGGTTTCCGGCCCTGGCGATAGCAAGAGGGGCTCGGAGGCGGCAACGCCGGGTTGCGCTGCTCTAGTTACGTTCTGACACACCCACCGAGACGAACCATACCGGCGGAAACCCTCGGAAAGGCGTCCATGTCTCCCTCCTGTCGGCTGCCGACCGTAGCGCCCGTACCGCGGTTTCCGGCCCTGGCGATAGCAAGAGGGGCTCGGAGGCGGCAACGCCGGGTTGCGCTGCTCTAGTTACGTTCTGACACACCCACCGAGACGAACCATACCGGTGGAAACCCTCGGAAAGGCCTCCATGTCTCCCTCCTGTCGGCTGGCGATCGTAGCGCCCGTACCGCGGTTTCCGGCCCTGGCGATAGCAAGACGGGCTCGGAGGCGGCAACGCCGGGTTGCGCTGCTCTAGTTACGTTCTGACACACCCACCGAGACGAACCATACCGGCGGAAACCCTCGGAAAGGCGTCCATGTCTCCCTCCTGTCGGCTGCCGACCGTAGCGCCCGTACCGCGGTTTCCGGCCCTGGCGATAGCAAGAGGGGCTCGGAGGCGGCAATGCCGGGTTGCGCTGCTCTAGTTACGTTCTGACACACCCACCGAGACGAACCATACCGGCGGAAACCCTCGGAAAGGCGTCCATGTCTCCCTCCTGTCGGCTGCCGACCGTAGCGCCCGTACCGCGGTTTCCGGCCCTGGCGATAGCAAGACGGTCTCGGAGGCGGCAACGCCGGGTTGCACTGCTCTAGTTACGTTCTGACACACCCACCGAGACGAACCATACCGGCGGAAACCCTCGGAAAGGCGTCCATGTCTCCCTCCTGTCGGCTGCCGACCGTAGCGCCCGTACCGCGGTTTCCGGCCCTGACGATAGCAAGACGGGCTCGGAGGCGGCAACGCCGGGTTGCACTGCTCTAGTTACGTTCTGACACACCCACCGAGACGAACCATACCGGCGGAAACCCTCGGAAAGGCGTCCATGTCTCCCTCCTGTCGGCTGCCGACCGTAGCGCCCGTACCGCGGTTTCCGGCCCTGGCGATAACAAGACGGCCTCGGAGGCGGCAACGCCGGGTTGCGCTGCTCTAGTTACGTTCTGACACACCCACCGAGACGAACCATACCGGCGGAAACCCTCGGAAAGGCGTCCATGTCTCCCTCCTGTCGGCTGCCGACCGTAGCGCCCGTACCGCGGTTTCCGGCCCTGGCGATAGCAAGACGGCCTCGGAGGCGGCAACGCCGGGTTGCGCTGCTCTAGTTACGTTCTGAACACCCACCGAGACGAACCATACCGGCGGAAACCCTCGGAAAGGCGTCCATGTCTCCCTCCTGTCGGCTGCCGACCGTAGCGCCCGTACCGCGGTTTCCGGCCCTGGCGATAGCAAGACGGGCTCGGAGGCGGCAACGCCGGGTTGCGCTGCTCTAGTTACGTTCTGACACACCCACCGAGACGAACCATACCGGCGGAAACCCTCGGAAAGGCGTCCATGTCTCCCTCCTGTCGGCTGCCGACCGTAGCGCCCGTACCGCGGTTTCCGGCCCTGGCGATAGCAAGACGGGCTCGGAGGCGGCAACGCCGGGTTGCGCTGCTCTAGTTACGTTCTGACACACCCACCGAGACGAACCATACCGGCGGAAACCCTCGGAAAGGCGTCCATGTCTCCCTCCTGTCGGCTGCCGACCGTAGCGCCCGTACCGCGGTTTCCGGCCCTGGCGATAGCAAGACGGGCTCGGAGGCGGCAACGCCGGGTTGCGCTGCTCTAGTTACGTTCTGACACACCCACCGAGACGAACCATACCGGCGGAAACCCTCGGAAAGGCGTCCATGTCTCCCTCCTGTCGGCTGCCGACCGTAGCGCCCGTACCGCGGTTTCCGGCCCTGGCGATAGCAAGACGGGCTCGGAGGCGGCAACGCCGGGTTGCGCTGCTCTAGTTACGTTCTGACACACCCACCGAGACGAACCATACCGGCGGAAACCCTCGGAAAGGCGTCCATGTCTCCCTCCCGTCGGCTGCCGACCGTAGCGCCCGTACCGCGGTTTCCGGCCCTGGCGATAGCAAGAGGGGCTCGGAGGCGGCAACGCCGGGTTGCGCTGCTCTAGTTACGTTCTGACACACCCACCGAGACGAACCATACCGGCGGAAACCCTCGGAAAGGCGTCCATGTCTCCCTCCTGTCGGCTGCCGACCGTAGCGCCCGTACCGCGGTTTCCGGCCCTAGCGATAGCAAGACGGGCTCGGAGGCGGTAACGCCGGGTTGCACTGCTCTAGTTACGTTCTGACACACCCACCGAGACGAACCATACCGGCGGAAACCCTCGGAAAGGCGTCCATGTCTCCCTCCTGTCGGCTGCCGACCGTAACGCCCGTACCGCGGTTTCCGGCCCTAGCGATAGCAAGACGGGCTCGGAGGCGGCAACGCCGGGTTGCACTGCTCTAGTTACGTTCTGACACACCCACCGAGACGAACCATACCGGCGGAAACCCTCGGAAAGGCGTCCATGTCTCCCTCCTGTCGGCTGCCGACCGTAGCGCCCGTACCGCGGTTTCCGGCCCTGGCGATAGCAAGACGGGCTCGGAGGCGGCAACGCCGGGTTGCACTGCTCTAGTTACGTTCTGACACACCCACCGAGACGAACCATACCGGCGGAAACCCTCGGAAAGGCGTCCATGTCTCCCTCCTGTCGGCTGCCGACCGTAGCGCCCGTACCGCGGTTTCCGGCCCTGGCGATAGCAAGACGGGCTCGGAGGCGGCAACGCCGGGTTGCACTGCTCTAGTTACGTTCTGACACACCCACCGAGACGAACCATACCGGCGGAAACCCTCGGAAAGGCGTCCATGTCTCTCTCCTGTCGGCTGCCGACCGTAGCGCCCGTACCGCGGTTTCCGGCCCTGGCGATAGCAAGACGGGCTCGGAGGCGGCAACGCCGGGTTGCACTGCTCTAGTTACGTTCTGACACACCCACCGAGACGAACCATACCGGCGGAAACCCTCGGAAAGGCGTCCATGTCTCTCTCCTGTCGGCTGCCGACCGTAGCGCCCGTACCGCGGTTTCCGGCCCTGGCGATAGCAAGACGGGCTCGGAGGCGGCAACGCCGGGTTGCACTGCTCTAGTTACGTTCTGACACACCCACCGAGACGAACCATACCGGCGGAAACCCTCGGAAAGGCGTCCATGTCTCTCTCCTGTCGGCTGCCGACCGTAGCGCCCGTACCGCGGTTTCCGGCCCTGGCGATAGCAAGACGGGCTCGGAGGCGGCAACGCCGGGTTGCACTGCTCTAGTTACGTTCTGACACACCCACCGAGACGAACCATACCGGCGGAAACCCTCGGAAAGGCGTCCATGTCTCCCTCCTGTCGGCTGCCGACCGTAGCGCCCGTACCGCGGTTTCCGGCCCTGGCGATAGCAAGACGGGCTCGGAGACGGCAACGCCGGGTTGCACTGCTCTAGTTACGTTCTGACACACCCACCGAGACGAACCATACCGGCGGAAACCCTCGGAAAGGCGTCCATGTCTCCCTCCTGTCGGCTGCCGACCGTAGCGCCCGTACCGCGGTTTCCGGCCCTGGCGATAGCAAGACGGGCTCGGAGACGGCAACGCCGGGTTGCACTGCTCTAGTTACGTTCTGACACACCCACCGAGACGAACCATACCGGCGGAAACCCTCGGAAAGGCGTCCATGTCTCTCTCCTGTCGGCTGCCGACCGTAGCGCCCGTACCGCGGTTTCCGGCCCTGGCGATAGCAAGACGGGCTCGGAGGCGGCAACGCCGGGTTGCACTGCTCTAGTTACGTTCTGACACACCCACCGAGACGAACCATACCGGCGGAAACCCTCGGAAAGGCGTCCATGTCTCCCTCCTGTCGGCTGCCGACCGTAGCGCCCGTACCGCGGTTTCCGGCCCTGGCGATAGCAAGACGGGCTCGGAGACGGCAACGCCGGGTTGCACTGCTCTAGTTACGTTCTGACACACCCACCGAGACGAACCATACCGGCGGAAACCCTCGGAAAGGCGTCCATGTCTCCCTCCTGTCGGCTGCCGACCGTAGCGCCCGTACCGCGGTTTCCGGCCCTGGCGATAGCAAGACGGGCTCGGAGGCGGCAACGCCGGGTTGCACTGCTCTAGTTACGTTCTGACACACCCACCGAGACGAACCATACCGGCGGAAACCCTCGGAAAGGCCTCCATGTCTCCCTCCTGTCGGCTGCCGACCGTAGCGCCCGTACCGCGGTTTCCGGCCCTGGCGATAGCAAGACGGGCTCGGAGGCGGCAACGCCGGGTTGCACTGCTCTAGTTACGTTCTGACACACCCACCGAGACGAACCATACCGGCGGAAACCCTCGGAAAGGCGTCCATGTCTCCCTCCTGTCGGCTGCCGACCGTAGCGCCCGTACCGCGGTTTCCGGCCCTGGCGATAGCAAGACGGGCTCGGAGGCGGCAACGCCGGGTTGCACTGCTCTAGTTACGTTCTGACACACCCACCGAGACGAACCATACCGGCGGAAACCCTCGGAAAGGCGTCCATGTCTCCCTCCTGTCGGCTGCCGACCGTAGCGCCCGTACCGCGGTTTCCGGCCCTGGCGATAGCAAGACGGGCTCGGAGGCGGCAACGCCGGGTTGCACTGCTCTAGTTACGTTCTGACACACCCACCGAGACGAACCATACCGGCGGAAACCCTCGGAAAGGCGTCCATGTCTCCCTCCTGTCGGCTGCCGACCGTAGCGCCCGTACCGCGGTTTCCGGCCCTGGCGATAGCAAGACGGGCTCGGAGGCGGCAACGCCGGGTTGCACTGCTCTAGTTACGTTCTGACACACCCACCGAGACGAACCATACCGGTGGAAACCCTCGGAAAGGCGTCCATGTCTCCCTCCTGTCGGCTGCCGACCGTAGCGCCCGTACCGCGGTTTCCGGCCCTAGCGATAGCAAGACGGGCTCGGAGGCGGTAACGCCGGGTTGCACTGCTCTAGTTACGTTCTGACACACCCACCGAGACGAACCATACCAGCGGAAACCCTCGGAAAGGCCTCCATGTCTCCCTCCTGTCGGCTGCCGACCGTAGCGCCCGTACCGCGGTTTCCGGCCCTGGCGATAGCAAGAGGGGCTCGGAGGCGGCAACGCCGGGTTGCGCTGCTCTAGTTACGTTCTGACACACCCATCGAGACGAACCATACCGGCGGAAACCCTCGGAAAGGCGTCCATGTCTCCCTCCTGT
>NW_009258126.1:1748816-1884359 GCF_000149755.1 Phytophthora sojae | reverse complement strand
CCCTCGGAAAGGCGTCCATGTCTCCCTCCTGTCGGCTGCCGACCGTAGCGCCCGTACCGCGGTTTCCGGCCCTGGCGATAGCAAGAGGGGCTCGGAGGCGGCAACGCCGGGTTGCGCTGCTCTAGTTACGTTCTGACACACCCACCGAGACGAACCATACCGGCGGAAACCCTCGGAAAGGCGTCCATGTCTCCCTCCTGTCGGCTGCCGACCGTAGCGCCCGTACCGCGGTTTCCGGCCCTGGCGATAGCAAGACGGGCTCGGAGGCGGCAACGCCGGGTTGCACTGCTCTAGTTACGTTCTGACACACCCACCGAGACGAACCATACCGGTGGAAACCCTCGGAAAGGCCTCCATGTCTCCCTCCTGTCGGCTGCCGACCGTAGCGCCCGTACCGCGGTTTCCGGCCCTGGCGATAGCAAGACGGGCTCGGAGGCGGCAACGCCGGGTTGCACTGCTCTAGTTACGTTCTGACACACCCACCGAGACGAACCATACCGGCGGAAACCCTCGGAAAGGCGTCCATGTCTCCCTCCTGTCGGCTGCCGACCGTAGCGCCCGTACCGCGGTTTCCGGCCCTGGCGATAGCAAGACGGGCTCGGAGGCGGCAACGCCGGGTTGCACTGCTCTAGTTACGTTCTGACACACCCACCGAGACGAACCATACCGGCGGAAACCCTCGGAAAGGCGTCCATGTCTCCCTCCTGTCGGCTGCCGACCGTAGCGCCCGTACCGCGGTTTCCGGCCCTGGCGATAGCAAGACGGGCTCGGAGGCGGCAACGCCGGGTTGCACTGCTCTAGTTACGTTCTGACACACCCACCGAGACGAACCATACCGGCGGAAACCCTCGGAAAGGCGTCCATGTCTCCCTCCTGTCGGCTGCCGACCGTAGCGCCCGTACCGCGGTTTCCGGCCCTGGCGATAGCAAGACGGGCTCGGAGACGGCAACGCCGGGTTGCACTGCTCTAGTTACGTTCTGACACACCCACCGAGACGAACCATACCGGCGGAAACCCTCGGAAAGGCGTCCATGTCTCCCTCCTGTCGGCTGCCGACCGTAGCGCCCGTACCGCGGTTTCCGGCCCTGGCGATAGCAAGACGGGCTCGGAGACGGCAACGCCGGGTTGCACTGCTCTAGTTACGTTCTGACACACCCACCGAGACGAACCATACCGGTGGAAACCTTCGGAAAGGCGTCCATGTCTCTCTCCTGTCGGCTGCCGACCGTAGCGCCCGTACCGCGGTTTCCGGCCCTGGCGATAGCAAGACGGGCTCGGAGGCGGCAACGCCGGGTTGCACTGCTCTAGTTACGTTCTGACACACCCACCGAGACGAACCATACCGGCGGAAACCCTCGGAAAGGCGTCCATGTCTCCCTCCTGTCGGCTGCCGACCGTAGCGCCCGTACCGCGGTTTCCGGCCCTGGCGATAGCAAGACGGGCTCGGAGACGGCAACGCCGGGTTGCACTGCTCTAGTTACGTTCTGACACACCCACCGAGACGAACCATACCGGTGGAAACCCTCGGAAAGGCGTCCATGTCTCCCTCCTGTCGGCTGCCGACCGTAGCGCCCGTACCGCGGTTTCCGGCCCTGGCGATAGCAAGAGGGGCTCGGAGGCGGCAACGCCGGGTTGCACTGCTCTAGTTACGTTCTGACACACCCACCGAGACGAACCATACCGGTGGAAACCCTCGGAAAGGCGTCCATGTCTCCCTCCTGTCGGCTGCCGACCGTAGCGCCCGTACCGCGGTTTCCGGCCCTGGCGATAGCAAGACGGGCTCGGAGGCGGCAACGCCGGGTTGCGCTGCTCTAGTTACGTTCTGACACACCCACCGAGACGAACCATACCAGCGGAAACCCTCGGAAAGGCGTCCATGTCTCCCTCCTGTCGGCTGCCGACCGTAGCGCCCGTACCGCGGTTTCCGGCCCTGGCGATAGCAAGACGGGCTCGGAGGCGGCAACGCCGGGTTGCGCTGCTCTAGTTACGTTCTGACACACCCACCGAGACGAACCATACCGGCGGAAACCCTCGGAAAGGCGTCCATGTCTCCCTCCTGTCGGCTGCCGACCGTAGCGCCCGTACCGCGGTTTCCGGCCCTGGCGATAGCAAGACGGGCTCGGAGGCGGCAACGCCGGGTTGCGCTGCTCTAGTTACGTTCTGACACACCCACCGAGACGAACCATACCGGTGGAAACCCTCGGAAAGGCGTCCATGTCTCCCTCCTGTCGGCTGCCGACCGTAGCGCCCGTACCGCGGTTTCCGGCCCTGGCGATAGCAAGACGGCCTCGGAGGCGGCAACGCCGGGTTGCACTGCTCTAGTTACGTTCTGACACACCCACCGGCGGAAACCCTCGGAAAGGCGTCCATGTCTCCCTCCTGTCGGCTGCCGACCGTAGCGCCCGTACCGCGGTTTCCGGCCCTGGCGATAGCAAGACGGGCTCGGAGGCGGCAACGCCGGGTTGCGCTGCTCTAGTTACGTTCTGACACACCCACCGAGACGAACCATACCGGCGGAAACCCTCGGAAAGGCGTCCATGTCTCCCTCCTGTCGGCTGCCGACCGTAGCGCCCGTACCGCGGTTTCCGGCCCTGGCGATAGCAAGACGGGCTCGGAGGCGGCAACGCCGGGTTGCGCTGCTCTAGTTACGTTCTGACACACCCACCGAGACGAACCATACCGGCGGAAACCCTCGGAAAGGCGTCCATGTCTCCCTCCTGTCGGCTGGCGACCGTAGCGCCCGTACCGCGGTTTCCGGCCCTGGCGATAGCAAGACGGGCTCGGAGGCGGCAACGCCGGGTTGCGCTGCTCTAGTTACGTTCTGACACACCCACCGAGACGAACCATACCGGTGGAAACCCTCGGAAAGGCGTCCATGTCTCCCTCCTGTCGGCTGCCGACCGTAGCGCCCGTACCGCGGTTTCCGGCCCTGGCGATAGCAAGACGGGCTCGGAGGCGGCAACGCCGGGTTGCGCTGCTCTAGTTACGTTCTGAACACCCACCGAGACGAACCATACCGGCGGAAACCCTCGGAAAGGCGTCCATGTCTCCCTCCTGTCGGCTGCCGACCGTAGCGCCCGTACCGCGGTTTCCGGCCCTGGCGATAGCAAGACGGGCTCGGAGGCGGCAACGCCGGGTTGCGCTGCTCTAGTTTCGTTCTGAACACCCACCGAGACGAACCATACCGGCGGAAACCCTCGGAAAGGCGTCCATGTCTCCCTCCTGTCGGCTGCCGACCGTAGCGCCCGTACCGCGGTTTCCGGCCCTGGCGATAGCAAGACGGGCTCGGAGGCGGCAACGCCGGGTTGCGCTGCTCTAGTTACGTTCTGACACACCCACCGAGACGAACCATACCGGCGGAAACCCTCGGAAAGGCGTCCATGTCTCCCTCCTGTCGGCTGCCGACCGTAGCGCCCGTACCGCGGTTTCCGGCCCTGGCGATAACAAGACGGGCTCGGAGGCGGCAACGCCGGGTTGCGCTGCTCTAGTTACGTTCTGACACACCCACCGAGACGAACCATACCGGCGGAAACCCTCGGAAAGGCGTCCATGTCTCCCTCCTGTCGGCTGCCGACCGTAGCGCCCGTACCGCGGTTTCCGGCCCTGGCGATAGCAAGACGGGCTCGGAGGCGGCAACGCCGGGTTGCTCTGCTCTAGTTACGTTCTGACACACCCACCGAGACGAACCATACCGGTGGAAACCCTCGGAAAGGCGTCCATGTCTCCCTCCTGTCGGCTGCCGACCGTAGCGCCCGTACCGCGGTTTCCGGCCCTGGCGATAGCAAGACGGGCTCGGAGGCGGCAACGCCGGGTTGCGCTGCTCTAGTTACATTCTGACACACCCACCGAGACGAACCATACCGGCGGAAACCCTCGGAAAGGCGTCCATGTCTCCCTCCTGTCGGCTGGCGACCGTAGCGCCCGTACCGCGGTTTCCGGCCCTGGCGATAGCAAGACGGGCTCGGAGGCGGCAACGCCGGGTTGCACTGCTCTAGTTACGTTCTGACACACCCACCGAGACGAACCATACCGGCGGAAACCCTCGGAAAGGCGTCCATGTCTCCCTCCTGTCGGCTGCCGACCGTAGCGCCCGTACCGCGGTTTCCGGCCCTGGCGATAGCAAGAGGGGCTCGGAGGCGGCAACGCCGGGTTGCGCTGCTCTAGTTACGTTCTGACACACCCACCGAGACGAACCATACCGGCGGAAACCCTCGGAAAGGCGTCCATGTCTCCCTCCTGTCGGCTGCCGACCGTAGCGCCCGTACCGCGGTTTCCGGCCCTGGCGATAGCAAGACGGGCTCGGAGGCGGCAACGCCGGGTTGCACTGCTCTAGTTACGTTCTGACACACCCACCGAGACGAACCATACCGGCGGAAACCCTCGGAAAGGCGTCCATGTCTCCCTCCTGTCGGCTGCCGACCGTAGCGCCCGTACCGCGGTTTCCGGCCCTGGCGATAGCAAGACGGGCTCGGAGGCGGCAACGCCGGGTTGCACTGCTCTAGTTACGTTCTGACACACCCACCGAGACGAACCATACCGGCGGAAACCCTCGGAAAGGCGTCCATGTCTCCCTCCTGTCGGCTGCCGACCGTAGCGCCCGTACCGCGGTTTCCGGCCCTGGCGATAGCAAGACGGGCTCGGAGGCGGCAACGCCGGGTTGCACTGCTCTAGTTACGTTCTGACACACCCACCGAGACGAACCATACCGGCGGAAACCCTCGGAAAGGCGTCCATGTCTCCCTCCTGTCGGCTGCCGACCGTAGCGCCCGTACCGCGGTTTCCGGCCCTGGCGATAGCAAGACGGGCTCGGAGACGGCAACGCCGGGTTGCACTGCTCTAGTTACGTTCTGACACACCCACCGAGACGAACCATACCGGCGGAAACCCTAGGAAAGGCGTCCATGTCTCTCTCCTGTCGGCTGCCGACCGTAGCGCCCGTACCGCGGTTTCCGGCCCTGGCGATAGCAAGACGGGCTCGGAGACGGCAACGCCGGGTTGCGCTGCTCTAGTTACGTTCTGACACACCCACCGAGACGAACCATACCGGCGGAAACCCTCGGAAAGGCGTCCATGTCTCCCTCCTGTCGGCTGCCGACCGTAGCGCCCGTACCGCGGTTTCCGGCCCTAGCGATAGCAAGACGGGCTCGGAGGCGGCAACGCCGGGTTGCACTGCTCTAGTTACGTTCTGACACACCCACCGAGACGAACCATACCGGCGGAAACCCTCGGAAAGGCGTCCATGTCTCCCTCCTGTCGGCTGCCGACCGTAGCGCCCGTACCGCGGTTTCCGGCCCTGGCGATAGCAAGACGGGCTCGGAGACGGCAACGCCGGGTTGCGCTGCTCTAGTTACGTTCTGACACACCCACCGAGACGAACCATACCGGCGGAAACCCTCGGAAAGGCGTCCATGTCTCCCTCCTGTCGGCTGCCGACCGTAGCGCCCGTACCGCGGTTTCCGGCCCTGGCGATAGCAAGACGGGCTCGGAGGCGGCAACGCCGGGTTGCACTGCTCTAGTTACGTTCTGACACACCCACCGAGACGAACCATACCGGCGGAAACCCTCGGAAAGGCGTCCATGTCTCCCTCCTGTCGGCTGCCGACCGTAGCGCCCGTACCGCGGTTTCCGGCCCTGGCGATAGCAAGACGGGCTCGGAGGCGGCAACGCCGGGTTGCGCTGCTCTAGTTACGTTCTGACACACCCACCGAGACGAACCATACCGGCGGAAACCCTCGGAAAGGCGTCCATGTCTCCCTCCTGTCGGCTGCCGACCGTAGCGCCCGTACCGCGGTTTCCGGCCCTGGCGATAGCAAGACGGGCTCGGAGGCGGCAACGCCGGGTTGCACTGCTCTAGTTACGTTCTGACACACCCACCGAGACGAACCATACCGGCGGAAACCCTCAGAAAGGCGTCCATGTCTCCCTCCTGTCGGCTGCCGACCGTAGCGCCCGTACCGCGGTTTCCGGCCCTGGCGATAGCAAGACGGGCTCGGAGGCGGCAACGCCGGGTTGCGCTGCTCTAGTTACGTTCTGACACACCCACCGAGACGAACCATACCGGCGGAAACCCTCGGAAAGGCGTCCATGTCTCCCTCCTGTCGGCTGCCGACCGTAGCGCCCGTACCGCGGTTTCCGGCCCTGGCGATAGCAAGACGGGCTCGGAGGCGGCAACGCCGGGTTGCGCTGCTCTAGTTACGTTCTGACACACCCACCGAGACGAACCATACCGGCGGAAACCCTCAGAAAGGCGTCCATGTCTCCCTCCTGTCGGCTGCCGACCGTAGCGCCCGTACCGCGGTTTCCGGCCCTGGCGATAACAAGACGGCCTCGGAGGCGGCAACGCCGGGTTGCGCTGCTCTAGTTACGTTCTGACACACCCACCGAGACGAACCATACCGGCGGAAACCCTCGGAAAGGCGTCCATGTCTCCCTCCTGTCGGCTGCCGACCGTAGCGCCCGTACCGCGGTTTCCGGCCCTGGCGATAGCAAGACGGGCTCGGAGGCGGCAACGCCGGGTTGCGCTGCTCTAGTTACGTTCTGACACACCCACCGAGACGAACCATACCGGTGGAAACCCTCGGAAAGGCGTCCATGTCTCCCTCCTGTCGGCTGCCGACCGTAGCGCCCGTACCGCGGTTTCCGGCCCTGGCGATAACAAGACGGGCTCGGAGGCGGCAACGCCGGGTTGCGCTGCTCTAGTTACGTTCTGACACACCCACCGAGACGAACCATACCGGCGGAAACCCTCGGAAAGGCGTCCATGTCTCCCTCCTGTCGGCTGCCGACCGTAGCGCCCGTACCGCGGTTTCCGGCCCTGGCGATAGCAAGACGGGCTCGGAGGCGGCAACGCCGGGTTGCGCTGCTCTAGTTACGTTCTGACACACCCACCGAGACGAACCATACCGGTGGAAACCCTCGGAAAGGCGTCCATGTCTCCCTCCTGTCGGCTGCCGACCGTAGCGCCCGTACCGCGGTTTCCGGCCCTGGCGATAGCAAGACGGGCTCGGAGGCGGCAACGCCGGGTTGCACTGCTCTAGTTACGTTCTGACACACCCACCGAGACGAACCATACCGGCGGAAACCCTCGGAAAGGCGTCCATGTCTCCCTCCTGTCGGCTGCCGACCGTAGCGCCCGTACCGCGGTTTCCGGCCCTGGCGATAGCAAGACGGGCTCGGAGGCGGCAACGCCGGGTTGCGCTGCTCTAGTTACGTTCTGACACACCCACCGAGACGAACCATACCGGCGGAAACCCTCGGAAAGGCGTCCATGTCTCCCTCCTGTCGGCTGCCGACCGTAGCGCCCGTACCGCGGTTTCCGGCCCTGGCGATAGCAAGACGGGCTCGGAGGCGGCAACGCCGGGTTGCGCTGCTCTAGTTACGTTCTGACACACCCACCGAGACGAACCATACCGGCGGAAACCCTCGGAAAGGCGTCCATGTCTCCCTCCTGTCGGCTGCCGACCGTAGTGCCCGTACCGCGGTTTCCGGCCCTGGCGATAGCAAGACGGGCTCGGAGGCGGCAACGCCGGGTTGCGCTGCTCTAGTTACGTTCTGACACACCCACCGAGACGAACCATACCGGCGGAAACCCTCGGAAAGGCGTCCATGTCTCCCTCCTGTCGGCTGCCGACCGTAGCGCCCGTACCGCGGTTTCCGGCCCTGGCGATAGCAAGACGGGCTCGGAGGCGGCAACGCCGGGTTGCACTGCTCTAGTTACGTTCTGACACACCCACCGAGACGAACCATACCGGCGGAAACCCTCGGAAAGGCGTCCATGTCTCCCTCCTGTCGGCTGCCGACCGTAGCGCCCGTACCGCGGTTTCCGGCCCTGGCGATAACAAGACGGGCTCGGAGGCGGCAACGCCGGGTTGCGCTGCTCTAGTTACGTTCTGACACACCCACCGAGACGAACCATACCGGCGGAAACCCTCGGAAAGGCGTCCATGTCTCCCTCCTGTCGGCTGCCGACCGTAGCGCCCGTACCGCGGTTTCCGGCCCTGGCGATAGCAAGACGGGCTCGGAGGCGGCAACGCCGGGTTGCACTGCTCTAGTTACGTTCTGACACACCCACCGAGACGAACCATACCGGCGGAAACCCTCGGAAAGGCGTCCATGTCTCCCTCCTGTCGGCTGCCGACCGTAGCGCCCGTACCGCGGTTTCCGGCCCTGGCGATAGCAAGACGGGCTCGGAGGCGGCAACGCCGGGTTGCACTGCTCTAGTTACGTTCTGACACACCCACCGAGACGAACCATACCGGCGGAAACCCTCGGAAAGGCGTCCATGTCTCCCTCCTGTCGGCTGCCGACCGTAGCGCCCGTACCGCGGTTTCCGGCCCTGGCGATAGCAAGACGGGCTCGGAGGCGGCAACGCCGGGTTGCACTGCTCTAGTTACGTTCTGACACACCCACCGAGACGAACCATACCGGCGGAAACCCTCGGAAAGGCGTCCATGTCTCCCTCCTGTCGGCTGCCGACCGTAGCGCCCGTACCGCGGTTTCCGGCCCTGGCGATAGCAAGACGGGCTCGGAGGCGGCAACGCCGGGTTGCACTGCTCTAGTTACGTTCTGACACACCCACCGAGACGAACCATACCGGCGGAAACCCTCGGAAAGGCGTCCATGTCTCCCTCCTGTCGGCTGCCGACCGTAGCGCCCGTACCGCGGTTTCCGGCCCTGGCGATAGCAAGACGGGCTCGGAGGCGGCAACGCCGGGTTGCACTGCTCTAGTTACGTTCTGACACACCCACCGAGACGAACCATACCGGCGGAAACCCTCGGAAAGGCGTCCATGTCTCCCTCCTGTCGGCTGCCGACCGTAGCGCCCGTACCGCGGTTTCCGGCCCTGGCGATAGCAAGAGGGGCTCGGAGGCGGCAACGCCGGGTTGCACTGCTCTAGTTACGTTCTGACACACCCACCGAGACGAACCATACCGGCGGAGACCCTCGGAAAGGCGTCCATGTCTCCCTCCTGTCGGCTGCCGACCGTAGCGCCCGTACCGCGGTTTCCGGCCCTGGCGATAGCAAGAGGGGCTCGGAGGCGGCAACGCCGGGTTGCACTGCTCTAGTTACGTTCTGACACACCCACCGAGACGAACCATACCGGCGGAAACCCTCGGAAAGGCGTCCATGTCTCCCTCCTGTCGGCTGCCGACCGTAGCGCCCGTACCGCGGTTTCCGGCCCTGGCGATAGCAAGAGGGGCTCGGAGGCGGCAACGCCGGGTTGCACTGCTCTAGTTACGTTCTGACACACCCACCGAGACGAACCATACCGGCGGAAACCCTCGGAAAGGCGTCCATGTCTCCCTCCTGTCGGCTGCCGACCGTAGCGCCCGTACCGCGGTTTCCGGCCCTGGCGATAGCAAGAGGGGCTCGGAGGCGGCAACGCCGGGTTGCACTGCTCTAGTTACGTTCTGACACACCCACCGAGACGAACCATACCGGCGGAAACCCTCGGAAAGGCGTCCATGTCTCCCTCCTGTCGGCTGCCGACCGTAGCGCCCGTACCGCGGTTTCCGGCCCTGGCGATAGCAAGAGGGGCTCGGAGGCGGCAACGCCGGGTTGCGCTGCTCTAGTTACGTTCTGACACACCCACCGAGACGAACCATACCGGCGGAGACCCTCGGAAAGGCGTCCATGTCTCCCTCCTGTCGGCTGCCGACCGTAGCGCCCGTACCGCGGTTTCCGGCCCTGGCGATAGCAAGAGGGGCTCGGAGGCGGCAACGCCGGGTTGCACTGCTCTAGTTACGTTCTGACACACCCACCGAGACGAACCATACCGGCGGAAACCCTCGGAAAGGCGTCCATGTCTCCCTCCTGTCGGCTGCCGACCGTAGCGCCCGTACCGCGGTTTCCGGCCCTGGCGATAGCAAGACGGGCTCGGAGGCGGCAACGCCGGGTTGCACTGCTCTAGTTACGTTCTGACACACCCACCGAGACGAACCATACCGGCGGAAACCCTCGGAAAGGCGTCCATGTCTCCCTCCTGTCGGCTGCCGACCGTAGCGCCCGTACCGCGGTTTCCGGCCCTGGCGATAGCAAGAGGGGCTCGGAGGCGGCAACGCCGGGTTGCACTGCTCTAGTTACGTTCTGACACACCCACCGAGACGAACCATACCGGCGGAAACCCTCAGAAAGGCGTCCATGTCTCCCTCCTGTCGGCTGCCGACCGTAGCGCCCGTACCGCGGTTTCCGGCCCTAGCGATAGCAAGACGGGCTCGGAGGCGGCAACGCCGGGTTGCGCTGCTCTAGTTACGTTCTGACACACCCACCGAGACGAACCATACCGGTGGAAACCCTCGGAAAGGCGTCCATGTCTCCCTCCTGTCGGCTGCCGACCGTAGCGCCCGTACCGCGGTTTCCGGCCCTGGCGATAGCAAGACGGGCTCGGAGGCGGCAACGCCGGGTTGCACTGCTCTAGTTACGTTCTGACACACCCACCGAGACGAACCATACCGGCGGAAACCCTCGGAAAGGCGTCCATGTCTCCCTCCTGTCGGCTGCCGACCGTAGCGCCCGTACCGCGGTTTCCGGCCCTAGCGATAGCAGGACGGGCTCGGAGGCGGTAACGCCGGGTTGCACTGCTCTAGTTACGTTCTGACACACCCACCGAGACGAACCATACCGGTGGAAACCCTCGGAAAGGCGTCCATGTCTCCCTCCTGTCGGCTGCCGACCGTAGCGCCCGTACCGCGGTTTCCGGCCCTGGCGATAGCAAGACGGGCTCGGAGGCGGCAACGCCGGGTTGCACTGCTCTAGTTACGTTCTGACACACCCACCGAGACGAACCATACCGGTGGAAACCCTCGGAAAGGCGTCCATGTCTCCCTCCTGTCGGCTGCCGACCGTAGCGCCCGTACCGCGGTTTCCGGCCCTGGCGATAGCAAGACGGGCTCGGAGGCGGCAACGCCGGGTTGCACTGCTCTAGTTACGTTCTGACACACCCACCGAGACGAACCATACCGGCGGAAACCCTCGGAAAGGCGTCCATGTCTCCCTCCTGTCGGCTGCCGACCGTAGCGCCCGTACCGCGGTTTCCGGCCCTGGCGATAGCAAGACGGGCTCGGAGGCGGCAACGCCGGGTTGCACTGCTCTAGTTACGTTCTGACACACCCACCGAGACGAACCATACCGGCGGAAACCCTCGGAAAGGCGTCCATGTCTCCCTCCTGTCGGCTGCCGACCGTAGCGCCCGTACCGCGGTTTCCGGCCCTGGCGATAGCAAGACGGGCTCGGAGGCGGCAACGCCGGGTTGCACTGCTCTAGTTACGTTCTGACACACCCACCGAGACGAACCATACCGGCGGAAACCCTCGGAAAGGCGTCCATGTCTCCCTCCTGTCGGCTGCCGACCGTAGCGCCCGTACCGCGGTTTCCGGCCCTGGCGATAGCAAGACGGGCTCGGAGGCGGCAACGCCGGGTTGCACTGCTCTAGTTACGTTCTGACACACCCACCGAGACGAACCATACCGGCGGAAACCCTCGGAAAGGCGTCCATGTCTCCCTCCTGTCGGCTGCCGACCGTAGCGCCCGTACCGCGGTTTCCGGCCCTGGCGATAGCAAGACGGGCTCGGAGGCGGCAACGCCGGGTTGCACTGCTCTAGTTACGTTCTGACACACCCACCGAGACGAACCATACCGGCGGAAACCCTCGGAAAGGCGTCCATGTCTCCCTCCTGTCGGCTGCCGACCGTAGCGCCCGTACCGCGGTTTCCGGCCCTGGCGATAGCAAGACGGGCTCGGAGGCGGCAACGCCGGGTTGCACTGCTCTAGTTACGTTCTGACACACCCACCGAGACGAACCATACCGGTGGAAACCCTCGGAAAGGCGTCCATGTCTCCCTCCTGTCGGCTGCCGACCGTAGCGCCCGTACCGCGGTTTCCGGCCCTGGCGATAGCAAGACGGGCTCGGAGGCGGCAACGCCGGGTTGCACTGCTCTAGTTACGTTCTGACACACCCACCGAGACGAACCATACCGGTGGAAACCCTCGGAAAGGCGTCCATGTCTCCCTCCTGTCGGCTGCCGACCGTAGCGCCCGTACCGCGGTTTCCGGCCCTGGCGATAGCAAGAGGGGCTCGGAGGCGGCAACGCCGGGTTGCACTGCTCTAGTTACGTTCTGACACACCCACCGAGACGAACCATACCGGCGGAAACCCTCGGAAAGGCGTCCATGTCTCCCTCCTGTCGGCTGCCGACCGTAGCGCCCGTACCGCGGTTTCCGGCCCTGGCGATAGCAAGACGGGCTCGGAGGCGGCAACGCCGGGTTGCACTGCTCTAGTTACGTTCTGACACACCCACCGAGACGAACCATACCGGCGGAAACCCTCGGAAAGGCGTCCATGTCTCCCTCCTGTCGGCTGCCGACCGTAGCGCCCGTACCGCGGTTTCCGGCCCTAGCGATAGCAAGACGGGCTCGGAGACGGCAACGCCGGGTTGCACTGCTCTAGTTACGTTCTGACACACCCACCGAGACGAACCATACCGGTGGAAACCCTCGGAAAGGCGTCCATGTCTCCCTCCTGTCGGCTGCCGACCGTAGCGCCCGTACCGCGGTTTCCGGCCCTGGCGATAGCAAGACGGGCTCGGAGACGGCAACGCCGGGTTGCACTGCTCTAGTTACGTTCTGACACACCCACCGAGACGAACCATACCGGCGGAAACCCTCGGAAAGGCGTCCATGTCTCCCTCCTGTCGGCTGCCGACCGTAGCGCCCGTACCGCGGTTTCCGGCCCTAGCGATAGCAAGACGGGCTCGGAGGCGGCAACGCCGGGTTGCACTGCTCTAGTTACGTTCTGACACACCCACCGAGACGAACCATACCGGCGGAAACCCTCGGAAAGGCCTCCATGTCTCCCTCCTGTCGGCTGCCGACCGTAGCGCCCGTACCGCGGTTTCCGGCCCTGGCGATAGCAAGAGGGGCTCGGAGACAGCAACGCCGGGTTGCACTGCTCTAGTTACGTTCTGACACACCCACCGAGACGAACCATACCGGCGGAAACCCTCGGAAAGGCGTCCATGTCTCCCTCCTGTCGGCTGCCGACCGTAGCGCCCGTACCGCGGTTTCCGGCCCTGGCGATAGCAAGAGGGGCTCGGAGGCGGCAACGCCGGGTTGCGCTGCTCTAGTTACGTTCTGACACACCCACCGAGACGAACCATACCGGCGGAAACCCTCGGAAAGGCGTCCATGTCTCCCTCCTGTCGGCTGCCGACCGTAGCGCCCGTACCGCGGTTTCCGGCCCTGGCGATAGCAAGACGGGCTCGGAGGCGGCAACGCCGGGTTGCACTGCTCTAGTTACGTTCTGACACACCCACCGAGACGAACCATACCGGCGGAAACCCTCGGAAAGGCGTCCATGTCTCCCTCCTGTCGGCTGCCGACCGTAGCGCCCGTACCGCGGTTTCCGGCCCTGGCGATAGCAAGACGGGCTCGGAGGCGGCAACGCCGGGTTGCACTGCTCTAGTTACGTTCTGACACACCCACCGAGACGAACCATACCGGCGGAAACCCTCGGAAAGGCGTCCATGTCTCCCTCCTGTCGGCTGCCGACCGTAGCGCCCGTACCGCGGTTTCCGGCCCTGGCGATAGCAAGACGGGCTCGGAGACGGCAACGCCGGGTTGCACTGCTCTAGTTACGTTCTGACACACCCACCGAGACGAACCATACCGGTGGAAACCCTCGGAAAGGCGTCCATGTCTCCCTCCTGTCGGCTGCCGACCGTAGCGCCCGTACCGCGGTTTCCGGCCCTGGCGATAGCAAGAGGGGCTCGGAGGCGGCAACGCCGGGTTGCACTGCTCTAGTTACGTTCTGACACACCCACCGAGACGAACCATACCGGTGGAAACCCTCGGAAAGGCGTCCATGTCTCCCTCCTGTCGGCTGCCGACCGTAGCGCCCGTACCGCGGTTTCCGGCCCTGGCGATAGCAAGACGGGCTCGGAGGCGGCAACGCCGGGTTGCGCTGCTCTAGTTACGTTCTGACACACCCACCGAGACGAACCATACCGGCGGAAACCCTCGGAAAGGCGTCCATGTCTCCCTCCTGTCGGCTGCCGACCGTAGCGCCCGTACCGCGGTTTCCGGCCCTGGCGATAGCAAGAGGGGCTCGGAGGCGGCAACGCCGGGTTGCGCTGCTCTAGTTACGTTCTGACACACCCACCGAGACGAACCATACCGGCGGAAACCCTCGGAAAGGCGTCCATGTCTCCCTCCTGTCGGCTGCCGACCGTAGCGCCCGTACCGCGGTTTCCGGCCCTGGCGATAGCAAGAGGGGCTCGGAGGCGGCAACGCCGGGTTGCGCTGCTCTAGTTACGTTCTGACACACCCACCGAGACGAACCATACCGGCGGAAACCCTCGGAAAGGCGTCCATGTCTCCCTCCTGTCGGCTGCCGACCGTAGCGCCCGTACCGCGGTTTCCGGCCCTGGCGATAGCAAGACGGGCTCGGAGGCGGCAACGCCGGGTTGCGCTGCTCTAGTTACGTTCTGACACACCCACCGAGACGAACCATACCGGCGGAAACCCTCGGAAAGGCGTCCATGTCTCCCTCCTGTCGGCTGCCGACCGTAGCGCCCGTACCGCGGTTTCCGGCCCTGGCGATAGCAAGAGGGGCTCGGAGGCGGCAACGCCGGGTTGCGCTGCTCTAGTTACGTTCTGACACACCCACCGAGACGAACCATACCGGCGGAAACCCTCGGAAAGGCGTCCATGTCTCCCTCCTGTCGGCTGCCGACCGTAGCGCCCGTACCGCGGTTTCCGGCCCTGGCGATAGCAAGAGGGGCTCGGAGGCGGCAATGCCGGGTTGCGCTGCTCTAGTTACGTTCTGACACACCCACCGAGACGAACCATACCGGCGGAAACCCTCGGAAAGGCGTCCATGTCTCCCTCCTGTCGGCTGCCGACCGTAGCGCCCGTACCGCGGTTTCCGGCCCTGGCGATAGCAAGACGGGCTCGGAGGCGGCAACGCCGGGTTGCGCTGCTCTAGTTTCGTTCTGAACACCCACCGAGACGAACCATACCGGCGGAAACCCTCGGAAAGGCGTCCATGTCTCCCTCCTGTCGGCTGGCGACCGTAGCGCCCGTACCGCGGTTTCCGGCCCTGGCGATAGCAAGACGGGCTCGGAGGCGGCAACGCCGGGTTGCGCTGCTCTAGTTACGTTCTGACACACCCACCGAGACGAACCATACCGGTGGAAACCCTCGGAAAGGCCTCCATGTCTCCCTCCTGTCGGCTGCCGACCGTAGCGCCCGTACCGCGGTTTCCGGCCCTGGCGATAGCAAGACGGGCTCGGAGGCGGCAACGCCGGGTTGCGCTGCTCTAGTTACGTTCTGAACACCCACCGAGACGAACCATACCGGTGGAAACCCTCGGAAAGGCGTCCATGTCTCCCTCCTGTCGGCTGCCGACCGTAGCGCCCGTACCGCGGTTTCCGGCCCTGGCGATAGCAAGACGGGCTCGGAGGCGGCAACGCCGGGTTGCGCTGCTCTAGTTTCGTTCTGAACACCCACCGAGACGAACCATACCGGCGGAAACCCTCGGAAAGGCGTCCATGTCTCCCTCCTGTCGGCTGGCGACCGTAGCGCCCGTACCGCGGTTTCCGGCCCTGGCGATAGCAAGACGGGCTCGGAGGCGGCAACGCCGGGTTGCGCTGCTCTAGTTACGTTCTGACACACCCACCGAGACGAACCATACCGGTGGAAACCCTCGGAAAGGCGTCCATGTCTCCCTCCTGTCGGCTGCCGACCGTAGCGCCCGTACCGCGGTTTCCGGCCCTGGCGATAACAAGACGGGCTCGGAGGCGGCAACGCCGGGTTGCGCTGCTCTAGTTACGTTCTGACACACCCACCGAGACGAACCATACCGGCGGAAACCCTCGGAAAGGCGTCCATGTCTCCCTCCTGTCGGCTGCCGACCGTAGCGCCCGTACCGCGGTTTCCGGCCCTGGCGATAGCAAGACGGGCTCGGAGGCGGCAACGCCGGGTTGCTCTGCTCTAGTTACGTTCTGACACACCCACCGAGACGAACCATACCGGTGGAAACCCTCGGAAAGGCGTCCATGTCTCCCTCCTGTCGGCTGCCGACCGTAGCGCCCGTACCGCGGTTTCCGGCCCTGGCGATAGCAAGAGGGGCTCGGAGACGGCAACGCCGGGTTGCACTGCTCTAGTTACGTTCTGACACACCCACCGAGACGAACCATACCGGTGGAAACCCTCGGAAAGGCGTCCATGTCTCCCTCCTGTCGGCTGCCGACCGTAGCGCCCGTACCGCGGTTTCCGGCCCTGGCGATAGCAAGACGGGCTCGGAGACGGCAACGCCGGGTTGCACTGCTCTAGTTACGTTCTGACACACCCACCGAGACGAACCATACCGGCGGAAACCCTCGGAAAGGCGTCCATGTCTCCCTCCTGTCGGCTGCCGACCGTAGCGCCCGTACCGCGGTTTCCGGCCCTGGCGATAGCAAGACGGGCTCGGAGACGGCAACGCCGGGTTGCACTGCTCTAGTTACGTTCTGACACACCCACCGAGACGAACCATACCGGCGGAAACCCTCGGAAAGGCGTCCATGTCTCCCTCCTGTCGGCTGCCGACCGTAGCGCCCGTACCGCGGTTTCCGGCCCTGGCGATAGCAAGACGGGCTCGGAGACGGCAACGCCGGGTTGCACTGCTCTAGTTACGTTCTGACACACCCACCGAGACGAACCATACCGGCGGAAACCCTCGGAAAGGCGTCCATGTCTCCCTCCTGTCGGCTGCCGACCGTAGCGCCCGTACCGCGGTTTCCGGCCCTGGCGATAGCAAGACGGGCTCGGAGACGGCAACGCCGGGTTGCACTGCTCTAGTTACGTTCTGACACACCCACCGAGACGAACCATACCGGCGGAAACCCTCGGAAAGGCGTCCATGTCTCCCTCCTGTCGGCTGCCGACCGTAGCGCCCGTACCGCGGTTTCCGGCCCTGGCGATAGCAAGACGGACTCGGAGACGGCAACGCCGGGTTGCACTGCTCTAGTTACGTTCTGACACACCCACCGAGACGAACCATACCGGCGGAAACCCTCGGAAAGGCGTCCATGTCTCCCTCCTGTCGGCTGCCGACCGTAGCGCCCGTACCGCGGTTTCCGGCCCTGGCGATAGCAAGAGGGGCTCGGAGGCGGCAACGCCGGGTTGCACTGCTCTAGTTACGTTCTGACACACCCACCGAGACGAACCATACCGGCGGAAACCCTCGGAAAGGCGTCCATGTCTCCCTCCTGTCGGCTGCCGACCGTAGCGCCCGTACCGCGGTTTCCGGCCCTGGCGATAGCAAGAGGGGCTCGGAGGCGGCAACGCCGGGTTGCACTGCTCTAGTTACGTTCTGACACACCCACCGAGACGAACCATACCGGCGGAAACCCTCGGAAAGGCGTCCATGTCTCCCTCCTGTCGGCTGCCGACCGTAGCGCCCGTACCGCGGTTTCCGGCCCTGGCGATAGCAAGACGGGCTCGGAGGCGGCAACGCCGGGTTGCACTGCTCTAGTTACGTTCTGACACACCCACCGAGACGAACCATACCGGTGGAAACCCTCGGAAAGGCGTCCATGTCTCCCTCCTGTCGGCTGCCGACCGTAGCGCCCGTACCGCGGTTTCCGGCCCTGGCGATAGCAAGACGGGCTCGGAGGCGGCAACGCCGGGTTGCACTGCTCTAGTTACGTTCTGACACACCCACCGAGACGAACCATACCGGCGGAAACCCTCGGAAAGGCGTCCATGTCTCCCTCCTGTCGGCTGCCGACCGTAGCGCCCGTACCGCGGTTTCCGGCCCTGGCGATAGCAAGACGGGCTCGGAGGCGGCAACGCCGGGTTGCACTGCTCTAGTTACGTTCTGACACACCCACCGAGACGAACCATACCGGCGGAAACCCTCGGAAAGGCGTCCATGTCTCCCTCCTGTCGGCTGCCGACCGTAGCGCCCGTACCGCGGTTTCCGGCCCTGGCGATAGCAAGACGGGCTCGGAGGCGGCAACGCCGGGTTGCACTGCTCTAGTTACGTTCTGACACACCCACCGAGACGAACCATACCGGCGGAAACCCTCGGAAAGGCGTCCATGTCTCCCTCCTGTCGGCTGCCGACCGTAGCGCCCGTACCGCGGTTTCCGGCCCTGGCGATAGCAAGACGGGCTCGGAGACGGCAACGCCGGGTTGCACTGCTCTAGTTACGTTCTGACACACCCACCGAGACGAACCATACCGGCGGAAACCCTCGGAAAGGCGTCCATGTCTCCCTCCTGTCGGCTGCCGACCGTAGCGCCCGTACCGCGGTTTCCGGCCCTGGCGATAGCAAGACGGGCTCGGAGGCGGCAACGCCGGGTTGCGCTGCTCTAGTTACGTTCTGACACACCCACCGAGACGAACCATACCGGCGGAAACCCTCGGAAAGGCCTCCATGTCTCCCTCCTGTCGGCTGCCGACCGTAGCGCCCGTACCGCGGTTTCCGGCCCTGGCGATAGCAAGACGGGCTCGGAGGCGGCAACGCCGGGTTGCGCTGCTCTAGTTACGTTCTGACACACCCACCGAGACGAACCATACCGGCGGAAACCCTCGGAAAGGCGTCCATGTCTCCCTCCTGTCGGCTGCCGACCGTAGCGCCCGTACCGCGGTTTCCGGCCCTGGCGATAGCAAGACGGGCTCGGAGGCGGCAACGCCGGGTTGCGCTGCTCTAGTTACGTTCTGACACACCCACCGAGACGAACCATACCGGCGGAAACCCTCGGAAAGGCGTCCATGTCTCCCTCCTGTCGGCTGCCGACCGTAGCGCCCGTACCGCGGTTTCCGGCCCTGGCGATAGCAAGACGGGCTCGGAGGCGGCAACGCCGGGTTGCGCTGCTCTAGTTACGTTCTGACACACCCACCGAGACGAACCATACCGGCGGAAACCCTCGGAAAGGCGTCCATGTCTCCCTCCTGTCGGCTGCCGACCGTAGCGCCCGTACCGCGGTTTCCGGCCCTGGCGATAGCAAGACGGGCTCGGAGGCGGCAACGCCGGGTTGCACTGCTCTAGTTACGTTCTGACACACCCACCGAGACGAACCATACCGGCGGAAACCCTCGGAAAGGCGTCCATGTCTCCCTCCTGTCGGCTGCCGACCGTAGCGCCCGTACCGCGGTTTCCGGCCCTGGCGATAGCAAGAGGGGCTCGGAGGCGGCAACGCCGGGTTGCACTGCTCTAGTTACGTTCTGACACACCCACCGAGACGAACCATACCGGCGGAAACCCTCGGAAAGGCGTCCATGTCTCCCTCCTGTCGGCTGCCGACCGTAGCGCCCGTACCGCGGTTTCCGGCCCTAGCGATAGCAAGACGGGCTCGGAGGCGGTAACGCCGGGTTGCACTGCTCTAGTTACGTTCTGACACACCCACCGAGACGAACCATACCGGTGGAAACCCTCGGAAAGGCGTCCATGTCTCCCTCCTGTCGGCTGCCGACCGTAGCGCCCGTACCGCGGTTTCCGGCCCTGGCGATAGCAAGACGGGCTCGGAGGCGGCAACGCCGGGTTGCACTGCTCTAGTTACGTTCTGACACACCCACCGAGACGAACCATACCGGCGGAAACCCTCGGAAAGGCGTCCATGTCTCCCTCCTGTCGGCTGCCGACCGTAGCGCCCGTACCGCGGTTTCCGGCCCTGGCGATAGCAAGACGGGCTCGGAGGCGGCAACGCCGGGTTGCACTGCTCTAGTTACGTTCTGACACACCCACCGAGACGAACCATACCGGCGGAAACCCTCGGAAAGGCGTCCATGTCTCCCTCCTGTCGGCTGCCGACCGTAGCGCCCGTACCGCGGTTTCCGGCCCTGGCGATAGCAAGACGGGCTCGGAGGCGGCAACGCCGGGTTGCGCTGCTCTAGTTACGTTCTGACACACCCACCGAGACGAACCATACCGGCGGAAACCCTCGGAAAGGCGTCCATGTCTCCCTCCTGTCGGCTGCCGACCGTAGCGCCCGTACCGCGGTTTCCGGCCCTGGCGATAGCAAGACGGGCTCGGAGGCGGCAACGCCGGGTTGCACTGCTCTAGTTACGTTCTGACACACCCACCGAGACGAACCATACCGGCGGAAACCCTCGGAAAGGCGTCCATGTCTCCCTCCTGTCGGCTGCCGACCGTAGCGCCCGTACCGCGGTTTCCGGCCCTGGCGATAGCAAGAGGGGCTCGGAGGCGGCAACGCCGGGTTGCACTGCTCTAGTTACGTTCTGACACACCCACCGAGACGAACCATACCGGCGGAAACCCTCGGAAAGGCGTCCATGTCTCCCTCCTGTCGGCTGCCGACCGTAGCGCCCGTACCGCGGTTTCCGGCCCTGGCGATAGCAAGACGGGCTCGGAGACGGCAACGCCGGGTTGCACTGCTCTAGTTACGTTCTGACACACCCACCGAGACGAACCATACCGGCGGAAACCCTCGGAAAGGCGTCCATGTCTCCCTCCTGTCGGCTGCCGACCGTAGCGCCCGTACCGCGGTTTCCGGCCCTGGCGATAGCAAGACGGGCTCGGAGACGGCAACGCCGGGTTGCACTGCTCTAGTTACGTTCTGACACACCCACCGAGACGAACCATACCGGCGGAAACCCTCGGAAAGGCGTCCATGTCTCCCTCCTGTCGGCTGCCGACCGTAGCGCCCGTACCGCGGTTTCCGGCCCTGGCGATAGCAAGACGGGCTCGGAGGCGGCAACGCCGGGTTGCACTGCTCTAGTTACGTTCTGACACACCCACCGAGACGAACCATACCGGCGGAAACCCTCGGAAAGGCGTCCATGTCTCCCTCCTGTCGGCTGCCGACCGTAGCGCCCGTACCGCGGTTTCCGGCCCTGGCGATAGCAAGACGGGCTCGGAGGCGGCAACGCCGGGTTGCACTGCTCTAGTTACGTTCTGACACACCCACCGAGACGAACCATACCGGCGGAAACCCTCGGAAAGGCGTCCATGTCTCCCTCCTGTCGGCTGCCGACCGTAGCGCCCGTACCGCGGTTTCCGGCCCTGGCGATAGCAAGACGGGCTCGGAGGCGGCAACGCCGGGTTGCACTGCTCTAGTTACGTTCTGACACACCCACCGAGACGAACCATACCGGCGGAAACCCTCGGAAAGGCGTCCATGTCTCCCTCCTGTCGGCTGCCGACCGTAGCGCCCGTACCGCGGTTTCCGGCCCTGGCGATAGCAAGACGGGCTCGGAGGCGGCAACGCCGGGTTGCACTGCTCTAGTTACGTTCTGACACACCCACCGAGACGAACCATACCGGTGGAAACCCTCGGAAAGGCGTCCATGTCTCCCTCCTGTCGGCTGCCGACCGTAGCGCCCGTACCGCGGTTTCCGGCCCTGGCGATAGCAAGACGGGCTCGGAGGCGGCAACGCCGGGTTGCACTGCTCTAGTTACGTTCTGACACACCCACCGAGACGAACCATACCGGCGGAAACCCTCGGAAAGGCGTCCATGTCTCCCTCCTGTCGGCTGCCGACCGTAGCGCCCGTACCGCGGTTTCCGGCCCTGGCGATAGCAAGAGGGGCTCGGAGGCGGCAACGCCGGGTTGCACTGCTCTAGTTACGTTCTGACACACCCACCGAGACGAACCATACCGGTGGAAACCCTCGGAAAGGCGTCCATGTCTCCCTCCTGTCGGCTGCCGACCGTAGCGCCCGTACCGCGGTTTCCGGCCCTGGCGATAGCAAGACGGGCTCGGAGGCGGCAACGCCGGGTTGCGCTGCTCTAGTTACGTTCTGACACACCCACCGAGACGAACCATACCGGCGGAAACCCTCGGAAAGGCGTCCATGTCTCCCTCCTGTCGGCTGCCGACCGTAGCGCCCGTACCGCGGTTTCCGGCCCTAGCGATAGCAAGACGGGCTCGGAGGCGGCAACGCCGGGTTGCACTGCTCTAGTTACGTTCTGACACACCCACCGAGACGAACCATACCGGCGGAAACCCTCGGAAAGGCGTCCATGTCTCCCTCCTGTCGGCTGCCGACCGTAGCGCCCGTACCGCGGTTTCCGGCCCTGGCGATAGCAAGAGGGGCTCGGAGGCGGCAACGCCGGGTTGCACTGCTCTAGTTACGTTCTGACACACCCACCGAGACGAACCATACCGGCGGAAACCCTCGGAAAGGCGTCCATGTCTCCCTCCTGTCGGCTGCCGACCGTAGCGCCCGTACCGCGGTTTCCGGCCCTGGCGATAGCAAGACGGGCTCGGAGGCGGCAACGCCGGGTTGCACTGCTCTAGTTACGTTCTGACACACCCACCGAGACGAACCATACCGGCGGAAACCCTCGGAAAGGCGTCCATGTCTCCCTCCTGTCGGCTGCCGACCGTAGCGCCCGTACCGCGGTTTCCGGCCCTGGCGATAGCAAGAGGGGCTCGGAGGCGGCAACGCCGGGTTGCACTGCTCTAGTTACGTTCTGACACACCCACCGAGACGAACCATACCGGCGGAAACCCTCGGAAAGGCGTCCATGTCTCCCTCCTGTCGGCTGCCGACCGTAGCGCCCGTACCGCGGTTTCCGGCCCTGGCGATAGCAAGAGGGGCTCGGAGGCGGCAACGCCGGGTTGCACTGCTCTAGTTACGTTCTGACACACCCACCGAGACGAACCATACCGGCGGAAACCCTCGGAAAGGCGTCCATGTCTCCCTCCTGTCGGCTGCCGACCGTAGCGCCCGTACCGCGGTTTCCGGCCCTGGCGATAGCAAGACGGGCTCGGAGGCGGCAACGCCGGGTTGCACTGCTCTAGTTACGTTCTGACACACCCACCGAGACGAACCATACCGGCGGAAACCCTCGGAAAGGCGTCCATGTCTCCCTCCTGTCGGCTGCCGACCGTAGCGCCCGTACCGCGGTTTCCGGCCCTGGCGATAGCAAGAGGGGCTCGGAGGCGGCAACGCCGGGTTGCACTGCTCTAGTTACGTTCTGACACACCCACCGAGACGAACCATACCGGCGGAAACCCTCGGAAAGGCGTCCATGTCTCCCTCCTGTCGGCTGCCGACCGTAGCGCCCGTACCACGGTTTCCGGCCCTGGCGATAGCAAGAGGGGCTCGGAGGCGGCAACGCCGGGTTGCACTGCTCTAGTTACGTTCTGACACACCCACCGAGACGAACCATACCGGCGGAAACCCTCGGAAAGGCCTCCATGTCTCCCTCCTGTCGGCTGTCGACCGTAGCGTCCGTACCGCGGTTTCCGGCCCTGGCGATAGCAAGACGGGCTCGGAGGCGGCAACGCCGGGTTGCGCTGCTCTAGTTACGTTCTGACACACCCACCGAGACGAACCATACCGGCGGAAACCCTCGGAAAGGCGTCCATGTCTCCCTCCTGTCGGCTGCCGACCGTAGCGCCCGTACCACGGTTTCCGGCCCTGGCGATAGCAAGAGGGGCTCGGAGGCGGCAACGCCGGGTTGCACTGCTCTAGTTACGTTCTGACACACCCACCGAGACGAACCATACCGGCGGAAACCCTCGGAAAGGCCTCCATGTCTCCCTCCTGTCGGCTGTCGACCGTAGCGTCCGTACCGCGGTTTCCGGCCCTGGCGATAGCAAGACGGCCTCGGAGGCGGCAACGCCGGGTTGCGCTGCTCTAGTTACGTTCTGACACACCCACCGAGACGAACCATACCGGCGGAAACCCTCGGAAAGGCGTCCATGTCTCCCTCCTGTCGGCTGCCGACCGTAGCGCCCGTACCGCGGTTTCCGGCCCTGGCGATAGCAAGAGGGGCTCGGAGGCGGCAACGCCGGGTTGCACTGCTCTAGTTACGTTCTGACACACCCACCGAGACGAACCATACCGGCGGAAACCCTCGGAAAGGCGTCCATGTCTCCCTCCTGTCGGCTGCCGACCGTAGCGCCCGTACCGCGGTTTCCGGCCCTGGCGATAGCAAGAGGGGCTCGGAGGCGGCAACGCCGGGTTGCGCTGCTCTAGTTACGTTCTGACACACCCACCGAGACGAACCATACCGGCGGAAACCCTCGGAAAGGCGTCCATGTCTCCCTCCTGTCGGCTGCCGACCGTAGCGCCCGTACCGCGGTTTCCGGCCCTGGCGATAGCAAGAGGGGCTCGGAGGCGGCAACGCCGGGTTGCGCTGCTCTAGTTACGTTCTGACACACCCACCGAGACGAACCATACCGGCGGAAACCCTCGGAAAGGCGTCCATGTCTCCCTCCTGTCGGCTGCCGACCGTAGCGCCCGTACCGCGGTTTCCGGCCCTGGCGATAGCAAGACGGGCTCGGAGGCGGCAACGCCGGGTTGCGCTGCTCTAGTTACGTTCTGACACACCCACCGAGACGAACCATACCGGCGGAAACCCTCGGAAAGGCGTCCATGTCTCCCTCCTGTCGGCTGCCGACCGTAGCGCCCGTACCGCGGTTTCCGGCCCTGGCGATAGCAAGAGGGGCTCGGAGGCGGCAACGCCGGGTTGCGCTGCTCTAGTTACGTTCTGACACACCCACCGAGACGAACCATACCGGCGGAAACCCTCGGAAAGGCGTCCATGTCTCCCTCCTGTCGGCTGCCGACCGTAGCGCCCGTACCGCGGTTTCCGGCCCTGGCGATAGCAAGAGGGGCTCGGAGGCGGCAACGCCGGGTTGCGCTGCTCTAGTTACGTTCTGACACACCCACCGAGACGAACCATACCGGCGGAAACCCTCGGAAAGGCGTCCATGTCTCCCTCCTGTCGGCTGCCGACCGTAGCGCCCGTACCGCGGTTTCCGGCCCTGGCGATAGCAAGAGGGGCTCGGAGGCGGCAACGCCGGGTTGCGCTGCTCTAGTTACGTTCTGACACACCCACCGAGACGAACCATACCGGCGGAAACCCTCGGAAAGGCGTCCATGTCTCCCTCCTGTCGGCTGCCGACCGTAGCGCCCGTACCGCGGTTTCCGGCCCTGGCGATAGCAAGAGGGGCTCGGAGGCGGCAACGCCGGGTTGCACTGCTCTAGTTACGTTCTGACACACCCACCGAGACGAACCATACCGGCGGAAACCCTCGGAAAGGCGTCCATGTCTCCCTCCTGTCGGCTGCCGACCGTAGCGCCCGTACCGCGGTTTCCGGCCCTGGCGATAGCAAGAGGGGCTCGGAGGCGGCAACGCCGGGTTGCACTGCTCTAGTTACGTTCTGACACACCCACCGAGACGAACCATACCGCGGAAACCCTCGGAAAGGCGTCCATGTCTCCCTCCTGTCGGCTGTCGACCGTAGCGTCCGTACCGCGGTTTCCGGCCCTGGCGATAGCAAGAGGGGCTCGGAGGCGGCAACGCCGGGTTGCACTGCTCTAGTTACGTTCTGACACACCCACCGAGACGAACCATACCGCGGAAACCCTCGGAAAGGCCTCCATGTCTCCCTCCTGTCGGCTGTCGACCGTAGCGCCCGTACCACGGTTTCCGGCCCTGGCGATAGCAAGAGGGGCTCGGAGGCGGCAACGCCGGGTTGCACTGCTCTAGTTACGTTCTGACACACCCACCGAGACGAACCATACCGGCGGAAACCCTCGGAAAGGCGTCCATGTCTCCCTCCTGTCGGCTGCCGACCGTAGCGCCCGTACCGCGGTTTCCGGCCCTGGCGATAGCAAGAGGGGCTCGGAGGCGGCAACGCCGGGTTGCACTGCTCTAGTTACGTTCTGACACACCCACCGAGACGAACCATACCGCGGAAACCCTCGGAAAGGCGTCCATGTCTCCCTCCTGTCGGCTGTCGACCGTAGCGTCCGTACCGCGGTTTCCGGCCCTGGCGATAGCAAGAGGGGCTCGGAGGCGGCAACGCCGGGTTGCACTGCTCTAGTTACGTTCTGACACACCCACCGAGACGAACCATACCGCGGAAACCCTCGGAAAGGCCTCCATGTCTCCCTCCTGTCGGCTGTCGACCGTAGCGCCCGTACCACGGTTTCCGGCCCTGGCGATAGCAAGAGGGGCTCGGAGGCGGCAACGCCGGGTTGCACTGCTCTAGTTACGTTCTGACACACCCACCGAGACGAACCATACCGGCGGAAACCCTCGGAAAGGCGTCCATGTCTCCCTCCTGTCGGCTGCCGACCGTAGCGCCCGTACCGCGGTTTCCGGCCCTGGCGATAGCAAGAGGGGCTCGGAGGCGGCTCGGCATGGGTATGGCCGGGAAAATGGTAGAGCTGTTGAGCTGGCGATAGTCGCGCACAATACGCCAACCCACGGGTTTCTTGACACAAAAAGTTGGGGCACTGAATGCCGAGGTGCTAGGACGAATGATTCCAGCCTGTACTATCTCCTTCGTCCAATCTTGAATGACCTTGCGCTGCTCTTGGCTTTGGCACCACTGTTTCACCGAAATCGGTTGCGTTCCCGGCTGAAGCTGAATTTCGTGCTCAATCCCTTCGCGGACAGGAGGTGTGGTACTCGGCAGCTCAGTGCGAAACACAGTATCGCGGTACTTGAGCAAAACTTCATATGCCGGATTGTCCACTCGTTGTTGCTTAAAACGTTCAGCCTTTTCTGAGTCGTGCGGGCTCACAACAAAAACAGCTTCAATACCCTTCCCTTTGCGAAGTTCTTTCATAAATTGCTTCGTTGAGATCAGCTTCGTTTCTCCGAACGCACCGGTGTGGCCATGCTGCCGGTAGTAATGGAATATTTCACGGTTCTGGTTTGCATTCTTGAAACGACGGCCTCCAATCATACGTGCGGGAGGTCGGTTAGGTACCACCAACTGATGGGCCGGGGGTTCCTCGGTCCTATTACGTGGACGCAGTAGTAAGCGTTCCCAGTCGATGTCAGGGTTATTCTCCCGAAGCCACTTCATTCCGAGGAGCACGTCCTTGTCTTCTGGAACAGGCATGACCGTAAAAGTCTCGCACGTCACGGGGAAATTCGGAATCTGTAGCATCATTTCGACGGTACGTCTTGGTCTTTGCACGGTTTGGTTATATCCCAGACGAACTGTCATCATGTCGTCGGGATGCTCCGTGATTTCCAATTGTAGTCGCTCGGCTAACGCTTCCGTGACACCGTTGAGGCTGCTGCCATTGTCGACGAAGATCGAAACTTCTGCGGGGGTCTCATCCTGCTTGAAGGCTAAAGCGCTTACTTGCAAAATAGCATAGAATGATCCGCCAACATAGTGGTTCATCTCCTTGGTGGACGTACATTGTGGCTTGATATGGCCGAATTGTCCACAGTTGTTACAAGTGGCTGACTTTCGCCAATCCTCTTTCGGCCCACGCTTCGAAGGTGGCTTTCGTTCCTGTGGCTTGGCCGTACTGTTAGCCGCAGGTTTCACAGACGAAACTGCTTTCGACGAAGGCTGATGACTCACTGCAGGTTTTACCGATAGCCCTCCATAGTGAGCAAACTAAAAGTTCGTTGCAATCTCAATGACATCATGTAAGAACCTTGGACTGAGTTCCTTCACCTTCTTAGCCGTCTCCGCACGAAGCCCATTCTGGAAGTAGAAACGCTTCTCCATTTCCGAAATGCCCAACTCGGATTGAGACATCAAATCCTGAAACGACGACACGTATTCATGGATAGTTCCGTGTTCTTTCAGTTGAAACAACCGCTCACGCAGGTTGTATTCAAAGTCTTTCGGGCGAAAGCGCTCGCGCAACTTTGCCTTAAACAGTTGCCATGATTTCGGCATCCCCGCCGCATCACAATCCGACGAAAAGGCACGATACCAGTTCAGCACAGACTTGCCTGAACTGCTTGATATCATGGTCACAATATCGGACGTATCGGCCTCCATTATTCCTCGTTTGTTAGCGTAGTACTCCTCCGTAGCAAAGATCCAAAGTTCCAGGTCTTCGCCAAATTTCCCTTCATACGTGGGAGGATCCTTCTTCCGTCGTTCGCCTTGCGAGGCCAGTAGTTGCTCAAAACGACTGTTGGCCTGTTGCATGTGCATCTGCAACTGGGTCTGCATCTGATTCTGATACATTTGCTGGTGCTGTGCAATCCACAACATCAACTGCTGCATCGACATTGACTCAAGCGCAGGGGTTGTCGTCCCCGCTGATGGGGCTTCACTTTGCGCTTCTTGTGGCGTTGCCGCCTCCGTTTGAGCCGTCCGCGGCACTTGACGCTGCCGCGGGTTAGGCGATTCACTCTCACCCGCCCTACTCCTTGTCACAGGCATTAGGTCTCGAGCAGATGGACTTTTCGGTGAGTGATCCGTAAAACGGTACAATAAAACGCGTCGGGATAGTGGTCGCGCCAAGCAAATTATTCCCGGTTGTTGGAGTAGCGTATCTTCGAAATACAGGCTCAAGTCTTCGCAGGCTTCGGAGTTGGGGGTTCTTATGTTGACGCTTTTTCCTTGACGTAGGGCGTCGAGCCTTGGGCGTGCGGCGTTATCGGGCCGGCGTTTCCTCGGCGTTCCCATCGGGCGTGCGGCGTTATCGGGCCGGCGTTTCTTGGGGCTTGTGTGGCGTTATCGGGCCTACACGGGGGGTCTTGTGCACGGCGGTTATCAGGCCGGTGCGGTCCTTCGCCTAGGCAGCGCGTTATCGGGCGCCCACCTAAACGGTATACGTTTAACGTGCCTTTGTTCCAGCACGGGTCTGTGGGGGGTGAGCACCCGAACCAGCAAACGACGGGGGGCCGCGATATCGAGGCGGCTCTACTTGCCGGCGCTTGGTGGTTCCCCTGGAACCTCGGAGAAGACGGGAGGCCTTTGTGGTTCAGAGAAATTTCGGGACTGAGTCCTTACCCTATCCTATGCCCTAGCTACTGGCTACTCCGTACTACTGCTTGCTAAGCCTATCGTTGTGTGCCTATCCCTACTTCTGTCGTGCTTGCACTACTGTCCTTCAACCTGATTTGCGTGGCGCAATCAAGATCTTACCTCGGCGCGTTTTGCTCGGCGGGGTTTAGGGTCGGCGCGTTTTGCAGAACCGGGTGCGCTGGTCGACCCGTCGGATGATTACGCGTCGCACTGGATTCTGGCACCGTGTCTCACGGCCCATCACTCACGCCGACTTTCCCGTCGAGCTTGGCCCTGCATCGCGCCCATCAATCCGCGTCGCGTTCCATCAGCCGCGTCGAAGTCCATCACTCGCGTCCCGGCGCCTTCTTCCTCCGGCGCCCGGCGCGCCCACTTCTTCCGCGGGGTACTACACCACATTACCCTCAACGCTGTCGTCCTTGATACCCCAGACCTCTTTGCGGAACTTAACCAGGACCCTCTTAGCGGTTTTGACCTGCTTGAGAAGATACGATTGCAATTTCGCAATTTTCTCCGCCTCGACCGGCGAGAAGAAGAGATCGGTGTCAATAGCCGTAACAGGAGGAGGAGCTGGCGTAGACGTTGATGATACTTTAACGTCACGCGCTTTTTGGTGCTTCCTCTTACTGCTGTGGTTATGACCCTTTTAGTACCGGGCCATGGGCCGACTCCAAAGATCGAAAAAGGCAAGGGACTACTACCGGGTAACCAGGGACCGTTATACTTCTACAATGTTCCGCGTTAGCAGACACAAAGCAGGCGCCCTGTTACTGAACCGACTTCTAGTAAGAGTCCAACACAACCCCGAAGGTTAGGTACTATCCGGTCTAGGCGTGGGCCAAGCCCCAATGTGGTATTTCCACCTGCCCACGGCGTGATGTACCCACTTCTTCGAAGTGTGCTCCCACAGAAAACTGCACGTTCGCAACCTAGAGCGTCCCCACTATGTGGCTAGCTCCAATAGTCACAGGTAAACTCGCTTCAGAAGGTATCCCCACGAGCAACCTAGTCTTGAACTTGAACCGAAACTTGACACGACAAGTGCTACTATGTCACACAAGCCGATGCGAAGACCCGAAGCTTGATGAGCGCAGTGGCGAGCGCTCGAAGAACACTTGAGAGGAAGTTGGAAAGTTGAAAAGTGATTGATTGATCCGTTAGTTTAGCGTCGGCGCGCCGCCGCCGCGCAACCAGTAGTTCTTGGCGACCAGGACACGCCAACAAGTATCCAGGTCCCATCCTAAAGTCTATCAATCTCAAATCCTAGATCAATCCTTATCTACCAATGAAAAACTACTAATCCTATTCGTAGCTTTGCAAAATTTGTGACTTGCGTCCCATAACCAAAAGTCCGGCTGGAAAACTTGATTGTTGCACATCTCAAGGATTTACAGCCAATGCGCGAATGTCCATGTTTACGCATCCCATAATCAAGTTTACTTTTGGCACCAGCCAATAGGATAGCATATAATGAATATAAACCATGCATCCCCGTATTACGCTGTCCAGCGTAAACTCAAGTGCTATGCAGCAGCACTTGACGTGGGAGTCCTCTGCCATCTCATTGGCAGACGGACGTCCACGTCACATCACGCGCCACTGTCACAGTAGAAGCAGGCACACTCGTTTCCCCAGCTGAGTTCTGTACAGCGGAGTTCCAGCACTTGCTCGTCATCAATGCAAGAGGCCACACCTCCTCTTGGCATTTCTTCAGACCAGTGCCAAACTCGCCATGGTAGCAGCGCACGAGCGTCTTGACGATATCCACCAAGTGCCTCAGCACCAAAGGATCCAATGGGGACTTCAACCACGCACGAGGACTCAGCTTTGAGCTAAAGGCGTCCACTTCCAGCCCCAGTTTTGCAGCTGACGAGCCGAAATGGGACGAAATCTGAGTGAGACTCGCATGGGCCACGGTCGGGTCCACCCGGTTTTGGTACAGCAGCTGAAGATCAACACAGTTCTCGAGCGCGACGCTGTTGCTGAGCCCGTAGCCATAGCGCTGCAGCCAGCGAGCCACTCACCCCACGTCGAACATGATCTTGATTGTCTCGGCGTCTTCCAGCAAGGTCTTCAAGCCTGCCACCACCTGCTGTGGCTCTAAGTCCACGAGTTGCAGCACAACCGCCATCCCATCGGGCGAGTTGCTACCAGCGACGAAGGCGACGACGCGGTCGGAATACGGTGAGTCATTTTCGGGGCTGGCGAACTGGAAGTGCATACCCACCACCTTCGCCTTGGAGACGACGGGCTTGCCCCCGTAGGTGGCCAGCAGAGATTGCAGCTCATCCGTGGAGGTGACGTACTGCCGGGGAATCGGAACCGACATTGGAGATCTGCGAATAGTAACGTATAACATATTAATAACAAGCACGCGCGCCACGAAGACTGCGGGCCTGCTGGCATTGGTGCTGAGATAGCAAGTTGCCGCTACGCTGCAGACACAGCATAAATTCTTTACCTCTGGTCGTGACATTCATAGCAGCTCAAAGACATATACAATGTCATGGCAGCAATATTATTAGAGGTTTTGTTTTAGTACATTGTACAGCAAATGGCAGGCTGCCCAACGTGGTGGTAGACCAGCACATGTCAGCCTTTCAGACACTCATTGCGATTACTCCAATAATGAGCTTCATGATGAAGCGAATGACGCCATACGAGTACTGCTGCTAACATTTGTGCAAACTCTGGTACAGTTTAACCCCAGCCGGACACTTTGCTAAGACAAACAGGAAAAATGGTAGGACAAACCGAAGTTCACTGGAGTGAAGTATATTGCACCACAATTTTTGTCCTAGCCGTCCGTCTAGGATATTGCGGTACACTGGCCCTCTTCAGCAAACGCTTGGAACCTGAAACCTGGAAGATAGTTCGCGGTTCCAGGGAAAATTGCCTTCAGCATGCTCATTTTTTACCTGGAACCGCGAAAAATGTTCCAAGATTACCTCGTTTTAGTGACAAAGTTGGCTCCCTGAAGCTTGGAACTTTTTAATCGAATAGAAGGTCGTGTGGGCCATACCACCAAGGATGAAGGAGCCTGCCGGCAGGACTTACGTACACAGTCTACATGTATTTTCGGTGATATCTTGGAGTTTGTATAGGCAGCCCATCACCCCACAATGTGACGACCTTCCCGCAGGACGGATGTCATCCGCGGGAAATGGCTTTGCTCCGCTGCGCTCCGCAAAGGCAGTCGCTGCGCTCCTGCGATAAAAGATTCTCTCACCTGGCGAGAACAGTCCTCGGCTCGCTGGAATGCTCGTCGCTGGGCCTGCTTCCGCAAATACCGCGCGGGTTTGCTGCGGCTACGCTCCTCGCAACCGTGAGCCTCCGTTGACCCTCTTCTGTATCACATTCACCCCCCCTCGACCCCCATAAAAAACAAACTGTGTACGTAAGCACTCCCGGAACCTGCCATGCCGTGCATGCAGCGGAGACAGCTCAGCTCGACTGAGGACGCGCTCTGCTGCAATAACAGCACCACGAACTCTGCGTGCGCGCACAGGGGCTTAAGCACCCGCGTGCCATCGAGAGCTCTTGAGCACGGCCACCACACGCTCTGTTGAGCCCCCTCCCGCCGCCGCGCGATCTCTCGCGTGCATGCCGTCGTGCGCACGCGATCAGACAGCCCGCCACGTGCGCTGCTTGGCGCTGCTTGTCGTAGGCAATCCTTGAGAGGGGCTGAAAGTCGTGTACTTGCTGTCTGCAGAGCTGTAGGCGTAGCAGAGTTGATCTCAGCACGAAGGTGCGGGCAGAAGATGAACGGAAGGTAGGAGACTGAGGTTGCCTTGGCAGAATGCCGTGGCGGGAACAACCAAGGCGGCGGAGCTGGTTGTGCTCCTGCTGGAGAATGCGGAAGTGAGTACCGAGCTGCGCAGCAGCTCGGCGCCGCCGCCTTGGGACCCTTGCTCGAGTTGAAGGAGTTTCCTAACCGACCTATGCTTTGCTATGCTGGTAGGTGTTGTGCTGCTGCTGAAGCTGCTATGTGCTGCGTCTGTCGGTTGCCAACCGCTGCCGCGCGGGGCAACGAGAGGTAGCGACCTCCCACAGTCGCAGCGGTTTCTGTGCTGGCGAGCTTCGCCTGCGACCGCGTGCCGTCTTTCCGCGCTGCGGAGCACTGCCTGGTGGCGCTGGTACCTCACAATCCTTACTTGGCAGTGACCACTAGGCAGTGGGAACGTCTCACTCCCTCTCTCCTCTCTCGCTGCTGGCGTTCATGCCGCACGCCGGCGCTCGCGTGGCCAACGAACGCGTGGGAAAGTGGAAATGAGGGAGGGCACTGCAAACTTTTATGTACAGAATGAATGTTGTAAAAGTGTGCGGTTCCAGGTGAATTTACCTGAAGTGCTTCGAAAAACTGCATCTTGGAACTTTTTTTTCCAGGTTTCAGGTTCCAAATTTGCTGAAATCACGTACCAAAAAATCGATGTTGTCCTCCCGTTTGCCCTAGCAAGAGGGGCGACGTACCAAAATGCGAAACGATATTTTCGCATACCGGTACATAGCACTGTATCCTATTTATGCTTCTGCTCATCAAAATTGCCGTTATATTACAATATCGTGATTCGGAGGCTGCTGAAAAAGGGCCACAATTCCCACTTTGATGCTTCTGGATCTTATCATCAAAATCTTGTCGAGCAAATCTAATGCAAACACCTATCTGCGCTCGCTCGCTTTCTAACAAGAAAATAGTAGCGTCCATCCAATTGTTTGTGATTAAGAATATTTAACACGTACTTAGTGCACCTACTGACGACTTAGCCCAAAATTGGCTGATTTTCTGAGTCACACTAAGAGCATCTCCAACGGTAGTGCAAATAGCAAAAGTGATAAGGCAAAGAGAATGGCCGATTAGCAACATAAACAAGACGATCACGCTTGATTTTTTTTGCAATAGTTCAGCTTCCCCAACGGTATTGCAAAATTGCGTAGTGAAAGCGGGTAGCCCTCCCTCCGCAATGGCCGATAAAGGGTAGCGTAGCTGAAGTTATCCGCGGCAAAGGCACCACAATAGGCAGCTGTAGGCAACTATAGAGCACTTCAGGTCGATAACGGCCCCCCGTTGTTTGCAGCATGCATTTGGGACAGCAAGTCATTTGCCCTACATACTGTAGCAACTGCCGGTAAGCCCGGGAGCTTCTATTCATCCGGTGTACCTATGAAACTAGTAGTATATGTATTGTGAGAGCGTTGTGTACCTCTTTCGGACGGGTGCACGCGCTGAAGGCGTCCATAAATGCGTATTCTCGCCTTGCACTTTGCGTGCAATAGCTGGCAGGTCGTAGTGGATAGCAGGCCGATAATCACTACGCCATCCGGGAATTGCACTATCGATTTCAACGTGTTACTTCAGCACTACTTCTGAACCCCTATCACTTCCCGTTGGGGATGATTTTTTTGCAATTTTGCAAATATCGTGCAATTCCTTGAGTTTTGCACTACCGTTGGAGATGCTCTAAGGTTAAGCAAGATTGTGAAGCTCTCAAGAACCCGTGAACGTAACGTTGCGGCTTGCGGGGGGGGGTTGCCCTCTCATTAACAACTATATATCGGACCCCGATTCATAAATCGGAGATGGAGGAGTCTGAAATAGGGATACAGACAATTTCATGTTCAATGCTTAACTACTCCAACTAGAAGAAGCGGAGATGGCTTAGGTGGCACCGCAGCGAGCAGGTTGTTCACTAGCTCGTTCTGGATGTTAACTAAAGGAATTGACACACTGTATGCTGCCGTAGTTGCCGAATGAAGTGTGCGGAGTGAATTTCTGTTGTGCGGCGTTTGGACGGCCGGTAGAGGGCGTATCGCGTACATACGCACGCACACGGTGTGGATAGTTGGGAATGGTGGACTACAAAGAGCGATACATACAGACTAGAGCGTGAGAACGAGACGGGTAACAACTAATACCCGTTTTTACCGATGATATCAAGTATTAGAGTCAATGTAAAATACATAAAGTGGTGTCTGCCACATATGATTCCCTTTTAAATCCGGATATATCAGGCGTCTCGTTCTCACGCTCTAGTCTGTACATGTATATGTAGCGGTCGCTCGCAAAGTTGCTTTGTCCATGCCAGTTGCGACGATGAATTCAGATAAATCTTACGTTACCCTTTCGCGAGTATCCTCAATAAATTATAGTACCGTATACAACTCATTGATATTTCCTTCTAAAAGGGCACTCTAGGCCTTTTACAAAGTTACGGAGCCTTTTCGGTGTGTCTCATGGGACATACCATCTACGGTGATTTGCAGGATACATAGAATGTATGCGTATGACTTCGAATTTGTAAAGACAATGATTACATGATGATTACTCTGCGTACCGATTACGATTTGTTTTAAAAGAAGGTTGATTACTAGCTTGAACTTGTGCAAAAGGGCACAGGATGCGCCCTTTAAGAGGGGGTACACTCTACCGTGTTTTGGAAAATCATCTAAAGGGCGCTTTCTGTACAGAATTGTGCCCGAATAAGGAACGGGTGTACAACTAATAGCCTCACATATTTAATATTATTTTCCAGTCGATGTGGCGATAGGGGGATGTGCAAGGTACTGCAAGGTACTGAGGTACTAAGGTGAAAAATCCAGTGCCAATCATCAGCTCTCCAGCCTCGTTTGAAAAATGGCGCGCATTTAGCGATCTTACTAGACTTCAAACTACATGTACCGTAGTGGTAGACTCGCACGTTTGCTTTTGCACCTCGCCCCACAAGCCCACCTCCTCCCCCACTCCACCCATGAAGTCCACACCGTCCAAGCGTCTCCGCCTCACTTGTCTGAGAAAGTGGGCATCCTCGACAAGGCAGCCCGCACACCTGCTCTCTCCTACAGGGGCCTGGCTGAGTGGGCTGTGACTCCCGGCCGCCCCAGGCAAGACAACGATATACCGCATAATCAAGTCAAGTGCAGTCCTGCTGGGGCGGCCGCTGGAGAAGGACCAAGGAATCATTCATTGTATTAAGCGACACATTCTATCCCGCAAGATGATGCAGCCTCTAGACCGGCTTGGTGAAGGGCTAGGTAATCCCTACGAGGTCGACCAGTTGACAGCGCTGTTATGGTGCGAGGATGCCTGGTCAAAGGTTAGTGCTTCGACCATACGCCACTGTTGGAATCATTCCGGACTCGTAGGTAAAGCTGCTCTTCAGTTCATTTTGAAATAACTAAATCAGTATATTGGAAAAGTATACTCAACTTAACATCAATTTATATAATCTGCGTCTTTATATATATCAGGCGCTCCTTACTCGGGCAGATTACTGTATCCTTTTACCGCGAAAGGGTTAAGTAATGTTTTGCTTATGCATGCCATCACAGATTGCGGTACATGTATTATTCGGGACTGGCTAACGAGGGCCATTTCCAGGGAAGGCCATTTTCATAAACAATGCATTTGATCATGATCTGTTGAGGAATGGGCGAGGGCGAGCGGATGCGAGCGCGAGTCTGTCTCACTCAGTGCATTCACTCGTTCCAACGACCGCCGATTAGGCGGGGCTGGTCTGCGCGAGCGAGCACAGCGAGCGCTGCAACCCGATATTTTTTTTCTAGACACCGCGCCTGGCCGAGTCGAGGACTTCGACTAAGGGGGTGGGGCAGACCGCGTAGCGGTGCCCCCCGTGTCGAAGTCCGCAGACGAGAGCCAACGCGCGAGTATCCGCCCCCCCCCCCCCCCCTTCAACATGAAAATATGCCCATTTTTTGAAAATGGCCCTCCCTCGTTAGACTCTCCGTTGTGAGCACCGGTGCCATATCCGAGACGGACATGACTGTGGTCAGGACATATAAGTGGTCAGTGCCTGGTATACAAGTGAAGGTCAATAAGGAAGATGGGTACCCGGCCGTAGATCCCATAATATTGCTCGCTACAAAGCCTAGCGCACATGGTTCAAAAGAGGAGCTTCTCCCCAGCAATTTGAGCCTATTCACAATCGCGAGCGACTCATTCTGCACAAGCGCCGACCGTTCGAAGGCAAGCCGATACAAAGCCTATTTGAGCGCTGGAAGCCTCTTATGCACAAAAGCGGGGCATTGTACCAAATTCCATAGTTTAACCAAGTGTGTTTCAGGTGACCACCAATCTGTCCGTGTGAATACTTGAAGAAAGTAATGGGACAACATGTGACCATTTATATGTCCGGCGCAGATCGGTTATCAAAGCTGGCTACATGTAGCAGACCGTCCCAGGTGTACAGACAACGACGGAAAAATCCGGCAACGCAATACCCGGCATTCCATAGGCATGTCCATACAAAACAAGCGATGATTTTGTCCAATCAAATTTATTTTATTCATAAAAATAAGCCAATCACCGCGATTTAATTTTTGAATGGATCTGGTAAATCCCCGTGTGCCATTGCCTAATTTGGAGCTGGTCGACTGAGCCGCTCAAACTGTTTTTCGAGCCATGGAGGGCACGCCGCCGCCCAAGAAGAAGCAGAAGAGCTACACCGTCCGCGAGAAGCGCGAAGCGGTCCGCCTCGTCGAAGATGAAGGGGTGGAGGAGGCAGCCCGCGAGCTCCAACTTGCTCGGGGCACTGTCCATGGCTGGTGGAAGCAAGTTGAAAAGCTTTTTAGCTTCACTGGCCACTCCACCTCTAAGTCCCTGAAGGGCCAGGGCCGCAGGGAAGTATTTCCCGACATTCCTGCGGTCGTCACCTTCATGAAGGACGTGCGGCGCGAAGAGAAGGTAAGTTTGTTTTTTTAGAATCTCATAATTTGTAGCGTTTAACCGTTAAACTTTATGCTATAATGTACAGGCCCTCACTACACGTGGCATTATGTCCTTCATGTGGGCAATCGAGACCGAGTGGGTCGAGGACTACCTGCAAAGGAAGCGGAGCGGCATCCTGGCGCTTGAGCGCATGGTCGAGAGACTCGCAATTCGGTAAATAATTTTGTTTTTGCTAAAACTCCATCAGTTTCCTAACATTTACCTTTATTTGCGTGTTTAGGCATGGTTTTACCTCCCAGAAGCCACAAACGGCAAAGAAAAGCACCGAGGAGCTAGATCAAACGCGCGCCGAGTTCGCGCTGGACTTCTGGAAGACGCACGCCGTGTACGGGCCGGAGGGCATGTACAACGTGGACGAGACTGCCATCAATTTTGACATGCCTCCGGCTCGGATGTGGGCGGGTAGAGGTCGGCGGGACGCTGCGAGGATTGCGAACACGTCCAAGCACACCGGCCGCATGACGGCTGTGCTCACGATTCGAGCTGATGGTAAGTTTTCCTTTTTGTTGTTCTCTTCATTTTTTATTTTTTAAGGCTAATTTGTATTTGTTATACTATTTTTAGGGGAAAAGCTGCCGATTCTGTTTGTTCTGCGTGGTAAGCTGGGCGGTCGAATCGACACAAGCGAGTTCGAAGAGTATCCGGAAGGACACTTCTACACCGTCCAAGATAACGCTTGGATGGACGCTGTTACGTGGCGTTTTTACGTAGAAAAGTTGTTAAAATATGAAGTTGATGGACCCGCTGTCCTCCTTCTTGACAACTTTGAGTGTCATGGGTCGGAAGAGGGGCAGCGGGTCGTTGCCGAAGTTGCTAATGCTACTGTGGTCCCTCTACCCGCAAACAGCACGGCTGCTTGCCAGCCGCTGGATGTCGGTGTAATGGGGCCACTAAATGCAAAGTTGCGCTCGAACTGGTCTGGCATCACGGGTGGCAGTGCTAAGGAAAAGCGGCTCCGTGCCGTTCGCGCTACGATTGCTGCTTGGGATGCCATCCCCGAAAGCACTGTAATTAGGAGCTTTAAGGCAGCTATTCCTCAGTATCCTGAGATTAGCATTTGAATAAAATGCAGCTTTTTTGCAGAACATTCTGATTTGTGCTTTGTTTTGAACAGTTACGCAACCTTTTAGCCAATCATGTTTTTCTTTTTTATCTGTGCCGTATTTTGTGTTACACTCCTTAGATATGGAGGATGGCAGTCAGTCACGCCGGATTTTTCCGTCGTTGTCTGTAGGCGTGTCAGTTCGCTATCCGTTCACTCCGTCACAACCGTTGCTCTCCGGTTTCCAGCATGCGTACCCAGTTGGTTCCAGCTGCACGGCTCCATCGTATCACCCTGGTAGCAGTCGTGACACTATTGGCTAGTGCCTTGGTGGTGGCTACGGACTGCAGGAGGATCATCATCGTCAACTCTGGGACGTCGGAGAGTGTTCTTGGGGTCACCGGATCCAAGCGGCAGTTGAGGGCCCGTAAGCACCAGGGCGACGAGTTTCCCGAAAACCGAGGCCTTAATTTCAATAAAGTCCCGGGCGTTGCGAATGTCCTCCAGAAACTCTCAAAGAACCCGGCCAAAGAACTCGAAGCCGAACAACTCTTCCTCAAGCTGAATCTCGCCAACGCAAAGTCCACGTTGTTCGAGAACCCGCAGTTTCAAGCGTGGAGTGCCCGAGTTGTAAAAGGGCATCAAACGAAGCCAGAGGCTGCTCAAACGGCGATTGCAGCGACTTTGACCAAGCAACTCGGCGATGAAGCTCTGGCGAAGATGATCGCGGCAGCGAAGGAAGTGGAGGGTACTAAGAGTATGGCTGCCCAATTGGAGCAGGCGCAGTTGAAGAGCAATGAACGCAACGCTAATTACGTGTTCCAGGTGCTTAAGCTTCATAAGGAGACGTGCAGTCTTCTGTGGAACCCGCTGCTGAATACCTGGGCGTCCTACGCGAAGATGCTGAAGGCGGACCCACCAATGCTGCTGTTCGACAAGATGAAGGCGCACTATAGTGACGCAACGATCGCGAACTTACTGGCCTCAGCGAAGCGGGAGAATGCCGCGCCGTTTATTGTGGACGACGTGGAAAATTTACTGTTTGATACGTGGATGGCCAAAGACAGACTAGGGACGAGATTTTCACGCTTCTGGGACTGAACCATCACCGCGATCACCTCTTTAACGTCCCCGAGGTCAGCACTTGGGTCTCATACGTGACGAAACTCGATCGGGAGGGAGCAGACGAGCAAATTTACAAGACACTCACGAAATATTACAGCGACCATGACGTCACGGTGATGCTTGCTGGGTCTAAGAAATATCTCAGTGCCGATGTTGCTAACAACTGGAGGAAATGCTGCACAGCTCTTGGCTGGAAGAGGCGACGACTGCGAACACGATGTTCGCCAAGTTGAAACTGGACAACCAGGGGGAGAACCTGTTCGAGAGCCCCGCGTTTAGTACGTGGGTGCCCTATGTGACCAAGTTGGACGCGCAGAACGCCGGTGACTTGATGCTAGCCGCCTTAAAGACGAGCTACACGGATGACGCTCTGGCGAATCTACTGGTAGCAACGACAACACGAAGGTCCTTGCCGACAAACTCGCGGGAGCTCAACGCAAAGATTGGCTTAACGATGAGAAGTCCGCAGATGACGTTTTCAAGCTACTAAAGCTGGATGACGACACAGTGGGTGATCTTATGAAGAGCCCGTTGTTGGGCCACTGGGAGGCGTATGTGAGTCAACAGCTGAGAGAAAGCCCGTACGAGATACTGCTAGTGAAGCTGAAGGCCGAATTCCCCGACTCTGAGGGCAAGTTCGCCGATATGCTCATGAATGCTAAGCAAGACGCCAGTACAAGTGTAATCGCGGGTAAAATCGAAGCAGCACAACTCCAGAAATGGTCTGGCGACGGGAAAACCGCGGGTGACGTCTTCAAACTTTTAGGTTTGGACCGGGAAGGGACTACCCTTTTGTGGTATCGTAGAGTGCGGATGTGGGCGGCGTACGTGAGTAAGGTGGAGGCAAGGAATTCAGACGAAACCATGGCGTCGGTGCTGAAGGCGCACTACGACGACTACGACCTTGGAATGATGATAGCCCACGGACGGAGCCACGATGAAGAGATGACCGTGAAGTTTGAGGAGCTGGTGCAAAAGATGTGGCTGAGCGAAGGGAAATCCGCGGACGACGTGTTTAACTACGTGCTAAAGAGGCACCGACAGTTCATTTTCGAAATTCCAAGGGATTTGAACACTTGGGTCTGATACGTGACCAAACTCGACGAGGAGGGCGCGTACAAGGCAATGTTTGCTGTTCTAAATCGACGCTACGACGAGAAAACACTCGCCAAGATGCTTGATAAGGCTGAAGACGCCAGTGACACGAAGCGACTTGCCGAGAAACTGGAGCAGGAGCTGTGGCTGAGCAAGGGGCAAACTGCCAAAAACGTTTTCCATGACCTAAACCTGCACCGGAAGGGGGAATATCTGTTCGAGAGCTCGGTGCTTTACAAGTGGGTCTCCTACGTAGCCAGAGTGGACAAGAAGAATGCGGATCAGACGATGCTCTCGGTGCTGGAGAGCAACTACGGCAAGAAAGACCTAGTGAAGTTGCTTGTGACCGCAAAGAGTGACAGTCAATGGAAGGATCTTGCTGCTAGACTTGAGCAACTGCTGGCTGGTCAATGAAGGTAAGCCGCTTAAGCCAAGAAGTTGGTAGCAATTCGTTCTTCATGGAGCACCTGGAAGATTCGAACAGAAAATCATGCTGTCAAAGCTATTGTACTTCAGTACCTGAAAACTTTTACCGTCCACTACTTAGTCAGGAAGCAGGACAGTTGACCGATCGGTAGCCGCGTCCCATAGCATCACATTTCGTCATTGCTTTTCATTTGTCACTTGAGCACTACGACAACGACAACGATGAGCTCCTCCATATCGCTCGACTTCGACGACAAGCAGGAGTTCGCCGAGTTCGTGGCCGCTAAAGCTCGCGCTAACTGCGTTCACTTGGTCTTGTGCCATGGAGACGGCAAGGAGTACCGCGAGTATCTGCTCAAGTGTGTGGGTCGATGGCCTTCAGGTCAGTTGGGCAAGATCGACAAAAGTCACGCGGTGGACGTGAGCGACGCCCTCCAGCACACGCAAGACGACGTGAACGAGCGCATCGGCAGTCTTCGCTTACAGCTCGCGTCGATCGCCGACGCGCTGTTCTCCGTCAATGCCCAGTCCAAACCAGGCAGGCGCTTTGCAGCCGTGCAGACGCTGCGAGCGTACGTCGAGGAGCTGCAGCAGGACGAGCAACTCTGGAACAAACTCGAGTCGCCGACCAGGTTCGCGTTGTCGTTCCCGCTCCGCAAGAAGCGGGAGATGCAGCAGCTTCTTCATTTACTCGGCCAAGACGTCCGAACGGTTTGGGGTGATGCAGTGGAGCGCGTGTTCCAGGTGATGCAAGTCGTCCACCAAGACGCAAAGCTTCGAGACTATGGTCTGGTTGCAGCCAATGACTCGCGTGACAAGGCCCGCGATCGAGCGCTGTCGAAGGCCTTTCGCTCGCTGCTTGAGCACTGGAGCTGCCGCCGGTCGCCTCGCCAACTCACGCTCACTCCGAGCCAGGATGGAGGTCGGATCCGCTGCCGAGTTGAAGAGACCGCGTCGATGCAGTGGCAGAACTCGCAGCGCTGGCCACGCGAGCGACCCGCGCTCGGTGGTGGCTACGCAGCTTCGACGCGAGAGGACTGGTTCTCGTCGCCTCCGAGCTCGCCCGAGAATTAACGCCCCCGTCCTGGCCCAACGCTGCTCGACTTCATGGACGGCCACTCGTCGCTGTCGGATAGCGACGAGCTGTGGTGAAGCGCGGCTACTTTCCTGCTCGGTAGCTTTATATTATCTTGCATGTTCGAGATTATCTCCATGTTGTTGGATCCTTGGTAGTATCTGCGGCGTGCTCAACGTTTGCGTGCGAAGGAAGCTAAGGGGAAATGGCACGAGTTCTCTCCATATTCATCCACACCTGTAGATCTGCTGCCCTCTGTTGTCGCGCTTTTTTAGGCGGGGCTGGCTGGTCAAGCAGACCATGAAGAGACACCTGGGCTCGATCCAAGAACGCAATGGCCAAGCGCCACGCACTCGACCTGCAGGTGCTGCATGACCGCCCCAGCAAGAGGAAGTCCAAGCCGACCCCCACTCCACACGCACCACGACAAGCGGTGACTACCAGGCATTCTCGACGCGAAGTCTCCGATCGAAACCATGGAGGGGACCAAGTTCTGTACGACGATGAAAAGGACGACGACGACGACGATAGTAGAGAGCAGATTCAATCGAGTCCTCCCGCGATAAAGAGAAGCTCAGTGAGCGACACTCGACTGCATGGCGAGCAGCTGCAGCAGTTCGAGTCGTGGCTCAAAGCTCCGGTCGAGAAGCCTGCGGTCCCGGGCGCTGGGGCCGCCAAGCGCGTCCCCGACGGAGACCTGCTCATGTTTCGCGACAAGCGCGTGCTCGCCCACCCTCCGATTTTCCCTGCCGAGGAGAGGGCAGCAACAAGAGCGCATCGAAGCTCAACGCGTCGGCCTCGATCCTCAGACGAGAGTCCGCCACGAAAGACTGCGCGGTATGTGGACTCGATGATTAAAGAGGCGCTGACGGTGTCGCTGCCTCCGATCATGAGCCCGACAAGCAAGGACAAAGCTGTCGTGGAGCAACTGCTGGCCGATTGCAAGAGGTACGTGCGAGCTACGAGGAACGAGTCGGCAAGTGGCTAACTGTTTGGTGGTTTGAACGGTAGGAAGGCTGATGCCACGCCTGAGCAGCAAGACAACCAGAACTCTGGTAGATCAACGACCCCCAGTGTCGGCATCGTGCTGCCAGACCAGCTCTTCTACGAGCAGCACTCATTCCAGCCGCTCGCGAAGGTTGATCTGAGTGACTGGGCCTCCTTCTGTACTGAGGACAGCGCAGTACACGGTCAGATGGCCGCGAAACTCTCTCAACGATGCTCGGATCTGGATCTGAGCGGGCTTCTGACTCTCACACGAGCCAAAGGTACGATACCGAAGCGCGCCGATGGTCTTTGAATTGATGCAGACTGATGCCACTTTGCAGACTTTACAGCGCTACTTGAGAACTGCCCAAAGCTGCAGCGTCTTGTGCTGACCAAGTCGGAAAACATACCGGTGAGTTCGATTGATCGTTCTTGTAGCCGACTACCGAATTCCTCGCACTAATTGATGCCGTCGCTGTCTTTGGTCGAGGCTGACCTTCTTGTAGAAAGCAGCGTTCCATGCCGTAGCGCGCAGGTGTCCGTCAATAAGCGACCTGGCTCTAGCGGAGAGTGACTCCGTGACAGACAACCTCGTTGGAGCCATTGTGGAGGTCTTCACTCGACTATCAGGCCTGACTTTGGACGGATGCGAGCACTTGACGGACGCGGGAGTGCTGCAGATGCTGAGGAAGCCCAAGCGCCTCGACAGACTGCGAGTTGATCGCTGCTTCTTCATCTCGGATGCAGCGATGGTGCCATTGGTGAAGGCACGCGCAGCACAGCTGAAGACTCTGTCGGTCCGCCACTGTCGTAAAGTCACCGACTTGACCGTCAAAGAGCTCTTCTCGAACCAGCCTCGACTACTGGAGGAGCTGAACGTGAGCTACTGCATGGACGTCACGGACTCCTCCTTCGAGTGTCTGTGCTCCGTGCCCAGCTTCTTCGGTAACCGCGCCGTCAGCTCGTACCCCAAACTGACCAAGTTGGACGTCTCTGGCTGCCCCTCATTAACCAATCTGACCTGTTCTTGGGTTGCTGCTGCGTGTCCGCTGATCCAGAGTCTCAAGGCTTCCTGCTGCGTTGGTCTCACCGACAAGGGACTTCTAGCTTTAGCAGGGTTACTGAAGCTGGAAGAGCTCGATCTCTCTGGGTGCGTGGGCTTTACCGATTCAGGGTTCGACAAGTTTTTCCGAACCGATGGCATCAACGCCCACACCACTAGGCCACCAGAAGAAGCGTCCAACTGCTTCAAGACCCTCCAACGCTTGAATCTCTCTAACTGCCCCAATGCCAGTGAGAAGACGATGCTTGCGGTCATCGGCACGTGCTCAAAATCGCTGACGTCACTGGACATGTCCAGAATTGCTGCAGTCCCTGCTTCAGTCCTCGTTCGGCTGGTGAAGGCCAGTCGCTCACTATCCGAGCTTCGACTTGCCGGTCAGTCGGGAGTCACGCGGGCGATGCTCACGAATCTAGCAAGCCACAACAAGGTTTTGCGAGTGCTGGACCTGCGGAACTGCGTGAATGTCGACGACCTGGCGCTCTACCCGCTCATAGTCATGCAGACCATCGAGGAGCTCTACCTCTCGAGGTGTGATCAGCTCACCAGCCGCGGATTCCAGAGTCTGCCGGGGAATCTCACGCGCTTTGAGCTGCATGGCCACCCGACCGACAAGCTGGACGACGCGTGCTGTCGTGTTCTAAGCGACAGGTTGCGGCTGCTCGAAGTGCTGGAGCTTTCTCACAGCGCAGGCGTGTCTGCTGCAGGGATCGCTACAATCTGGAGCAAGTGCCGCTTCCTGCGTCACCTCAACGTGTTCCAATGTCCGCTCGTCCAAGTATCCGACCTCGCCAAACTTCTTCGCAGCCGAGCCGAGAACCCGTACGGTCTTGAAGTCATCGTCGACCAAGAAGAGTCCTTCAAGGGGATCGCAGCACCCGATCCCGACGAGGCCGCCAAAGCTCGACGACGAGAGAAGATATTGGGCCATTCGGTCAAAAGTTCCCAGCTCGCGACGCTGCTCCAAGCTCGCTTTCGTGTCCGACACCGCGCGCGTGAGAAGCAGGCGGAGCTGGATGACCGGGAATGGGAGCAGTTCTGCGCTGCTCTGGACATCCAGCGTGTGTTCCGAGGCTACCGCTGCCGAGTGAAGTACAGCTACACGAGACGGAAGGTTACGAGGGCTGTTGTGTTGATCCAGTACAGGTGGAGGAAGCGACGACATGAGCGCCGTGTTCGACGCGCTCAGAGCTACTGGACGAACCGCTCGGAGCTAAAAGTGTTTACGGCGTGGAAGTCGCTGTACCTGGAAGCCAAGCGCGAGCGGAAGCGTGCTCTTGTGGCGATGAAGGCTGCGAAGGCGCTCAACTTCTGGGGGGAGCGCAGACTGCCAGCCATCTTCTCTGCCTGGAAGGAACACGTCCAGCAGAAGCGCGTGAAAGCCAAGAAAGCGCTGGTGTTCTGGAAGTGCCAGTCGCTGCCTCGCGTAGTTGAGGCCTGGCGCGCGCTCACAGCGCAGGAGAAATGGCGTCGGCAGTTGGTCATCAAAATCTTCTTGACTACGGTGTCACTGGAGGCGCATAACTCCACGCCGCAGCTGGAAGGCAGAGTAAGTCTTTGAAGCGGCGAAACTTGCGGCATTCAGTCGACTAAACTAACAACTCCATCGAAATGTTCCTTAGGCACGGGCCAACATGGCCGCGAAGCGCTTGGTCTGGCGTCTGTGGCTCGAGTTTGTGCGGGACCAGAAGCTCTTCTTGCTCAAAGCGACCATGTCCATCGTCTGCGGCGTACGAACCTTGCTTTACTCCTCCTCCCCGTCGTCAGCTAATAGTTGTTTTGTGTTCTTTTACAGAGCTTGACCCATTGGGCGTTCCGCCAGTGGCACCAGAACGCGCAGCGAGAGCGACAGCTTCGAGATAAGTACCGGCGGCTAGCAGGCAAGATCTTCCACCGCGACAAGCTGCTGGTCTGGAATGCCTGGATGGACTTCGTGCGGGAACAGCGCGCCAAACGACGAGCGTTCGCCAAGTTCTCGAGCAACATCGTGACCAAGTGCTGGCTGCGCTGGCGCAAGCACCACGACGACCTCGTGGCTCTCCGCGCTGTGTCTGGCCGCGTTGCAGCTCGACTCCGGATGATGAACGCCGCGAAAGCCGTCAATACTTGGTACGAGTTCACGCAAGAGCAGATCGAGATGCGCAACCGCCAACGTCGCGCGTTGGCCTTCTTCATGAACGGCACTCAGGTCCGCGTCTTTGCAGCTTGGGCGGCTCACACGGAGTACGCCAAGCACTGTCGTGAACGGGTTCGGGCGATGCTTGCGAACGCTCAGCTGGCCTTCACCTTCACGGTCTGGGTCACGCACGTCCGCGAGGTGCAGCGCGCTTATCGCATGGCAACGACCCTGCAGGCGTGCTGGCGAGGCGTGGTTATTCGGCGTCAGCTCGAGAACCACTACTTGTATATGGTTTGGGCCACCGTCATGATCCAGAACGCCTGGCGTGGTCGTCTCGGCAGAGCTCTGCTGCTCGCTGCAACGCGAAAGGCGCGGCTTCGTGAATACCTGCGCGCGGAGCGTGAGAGAGACGCCATGGCAGCCGAGGAGGCTCACACGCGCCAAGTAGAACGCGAGCTGAGCATGGTCATCGTACTCCAGCGTCGGTGGCGCGGGGTGGCAGCTCGTCATCTCTTCGAGGAGGTTCGACGCGCACGATTCCTGCTTCGCAAGCAGCAAGAAGCGGAGATGCAGGAGCTCGTCCGAGTGCAGGCAAGGCGTAGACAACTAGAGCGTGAACGCCTTGAGCGCACCAAGAACCTGGCTGCCATAACCATTCAGCGGCACATTCGCGGATACTTGTTTCGACGTTGGTTCGCCTCACAGAAAGAGCTGCTGGTGAAGATCCGCTGCGCCTCACACGTGCAGGCCGTGTATCGCGGCCGTATTGCGCGCAGACGTACCGCCGCTCTCAGACGGAGCTACATCTCGCGGATGGAAGTGCTGACTCGACGTGCAGTCGAAGGCAAGATGCTGCGCACTCTCGGCGCACCCACGCGTCCGACTCAGCGTGGACTGCGCAGCTTCCTCGCGTTCTTTGGTCTCGACCCAGCCACCTTCCTGACCGATATCCGCTCTGTCTTCCGCGAGGTGCGAGAGGACTTCGACGAGCTGCGAACCTTCTTCCATGTCGTCAAGAAGAAGGTGGACGCCAACGCCGCTAAGCAGATTGAAGCGCAGGCCAAAGTCCTGGCTGCGGCGCCTCCGACTCTAGTGCCGGAGAAGGCTCGACGGCGGACGTTCGGCTTCATGCGTCTGCAGAGCAAGTCCCAAGCTGCGCAGCGATTCCTCGGTGACTTCGAGCAAATGGTAACCAGCGCGGCAGACGAGAAGCGGCTCGATGAGGAGCGCGTGGACCGCGGCAGCGCCGTCCGAGTTGTTTTGCCTGGGCACCCGCGCTGCGGCGAGACTGCGTTCGTATTGAGCGTGGCCGACGGCGTGGCTCAAGTCAAGATGGATCTGGACGGCGAGCTCGAGTTCTTCCCTCTCTTGATCCCAGCAACGAAGCTCGAGCCTGCCAAGCGCGTTCTGCACCGCGTGCCGGAGTTGGCGTTCTCGGCTGCATACGCGATCAGCGTCGCTGGTCCTGGCGGTAAGATCAGCGCCAAGTGGAGACAGGAGCTTGAGGCCTACGCCGCGTCCATCGCTGACGAGTCCAAGCGCTACTGCGCAGCTCGCGTGATCCAATGCATGGCGCGCGTGTACTTCGCGCGCATGCAGTACCAGCGTGAGCTGGAGCTTCAAGGAGTGAATGCTGCGAGACGGCAGCAAGCCCTACTGCAGGTATTGAAGACGCTGCGCTGCGCCAACACGCGAGTGGCTCGGATGCTTGTGATGTTGCAGCTCGTGCGCCCCATGGACGTGCCGCCCGGACTTCCAGACAAACCGTTGGGCATCCAGAAGGTGATCAACCGCATGCAGCGCTTCGTAGCTCGACGACGGGAATTGGAGCAAGTGCTGGTGAGACTCACGCCCGTGGAGTACAAGGGTGCTTTGGTGAATGATCGGCAAGGACCTGTATACTTGCCAGCGCCTTACACCCGCCTGATCGATCGACTGCTCCTTTATCCGCTGCGCTGGGTCGAGCGCGCCACGACTGTGGCCGTCGCTAAGCGGCTCGCCAAGCGCGGACAGGCGGAGCTGGCGGCATTCATCGGCGGCGCTGAGTTCGCCAAGAGCTTCGAGGAGGAACACGCCAAAGCTCGCGAGTACTTCTTCCCTCAGCTGGCAAACTGCTCGTTCTGTGCCTCCGAAGGCTGGGCGCTTGTGCATGGCGTCTTCCAGGAGCGGCGAGTAGCAGTCTGGGGGGCAGAGGATCAGGATCCCGACAAGCCCCAAAAGTTCCGCAGTGCCTTGGTACCTCACGGCTGGGGCGTTGCCCACTTCCTGACCGGCCAGGTCCATCCAGGGAAGGCGGCAGGAAAGGCAGGAGCTGAGGCCATCGCCAGCGTAGTCACCAAGTGGAATTGGCTGGAGCGCAACTCCGTCGAGGCGCGCTTCAAGAGTTTGCAGATCGTCAAGGCGCTCAAAGCCCAAGAACGTGAAGAGCGGCTGGAGGCGCAATTGCTTGAACGTCAGGGTGTTTGGAACGCCGAGCGTTCGCGCGAAGGCCCGCGCGGGTACGCAAAGCGACACGCAGAGCTCAGTGTGCTCGAGGAGAAGACGATCGTCTTCTTGGAGCGGTTCGAGCGCGAAATCGCGTGGCGAGATCGTGAGGAAGCTCGGCTGCTGCAGGAAGAAGCGCGTGGGAATGCGCAGGCCGACAAGGAGCGCGCTGAGCTCATAGCGCAGGGCCGAGCGTTGCACGTGCTGCAGCAACAGAAGCCGGAGGGTGTAGTCGAAGTGCAAATCATGGCCACGCCCAAGTCTCCGCTCGAGTTCTTGTGCGTCGGCTGCTTCGTGGAGGTCGAGCTGGACGACGAAAACTGGTACGAGGCGCGCGTCGACGCGATTGACCCGTACGACACCTGTACAGCCGAGATGTTCTACATGGAGGACGGCAAGCGAGAGACCATCAAGCTCATCGAAGCCACTGAGACGGAGGCCAAGCAAGTGGCACCACAGGATCGCAGCAAACTCACTCTCGCAGAGGTAACCGCTGCAGCTAAGCAAAAGGCTGCGGCAGACGCTATTCCGTTCCGTCGATGGCGAGCCGGTAAAGCTGCAGACGTGCTCTGGGAGGCACCACCCGACAATGGTGCACCGATCACGCAGTACGTGGTGGAGTGGAAGGACGAAAGCGGGGACGAGTCCCTAGCAGGTAAAGCCATTGTGTCTGACGGGGAATCGGTGGCTTGTCAACGGCTCTCAGCAGCACCTCCACAAGCGGGTAATGACGCAACAAAGCCCAACGAGATCCCATCGACACAAAAGGCAGGAGATGACAGTCAGCGTGGCTCCACCGGGCAGGTACCGACGAAGACGACGCTGTGGCCTATCCTTCCACAGAGCGAGCACTCGATGCGCGTTCGTATTGCAGCTGAAAACGCTCAGGGCGTGGGTCTTGCCAGCGTTTACTTGGAGATGCCAGAAGAGCTCACAGATGTGAGCTACCAAACCGCAGTGAGACTCACGCGACCTCCGATCGACACGACGCCACTCGAAGCGCGCGAGACAGCGGAGATGGAGTTAGAAGACGCAGCAGATCACCAGCTTCGAGTCAAGTTGACATGCACTGTGTGCCAAGCCTCCGGGTTTCGTTCGATTGAAGAGGTCGGCGAGCACATCTGCCGAACGCACGCAGTTCCTCTCATTTGCCCCTTCCGGTCCTGTGCCCACGTCTGCGCCTCAGAGCGCGCGCTGCGTTATCATCTCTGGAACTCGACGATCAACCGCCTCACGCCGGAGGAGAAGGCCAGCGACTTCTTCGTGGAGATCTTCGAGAGCTCACGCCAGTACTGCTTCCGGAAGTCTCGACGGCACGTGGTGCCCGGACGCGGCTTGGTTCGTCGCCAGTCATCCAAGAAGATAGCGCCACCACGAGACGAATACGAGCGAGCGGAAGCCGAGCAAGCCAAGATCGAGGAGGAAGTCTACTTGGAAGGCAAGCTCCAGGACGCCGTGAAGGTCTGGCTGGCTCGCGGTCGAAGTCTCCAGGAGCGCAACTTGGCCAAGCGCGCGATGCTGGAACGTCGTGACCGTGAGAATCGGCTCGAGACTCCTGCTCCACTGTTCGGAGTGGACTTTGAGTCTCCTGAGGTGAACGTGGGTCGACGCAACGCCGTCCTCGAGACGATTCGCCTGCTGGAGCAGGATCTGGAGGACTTCCGGGTCGAGACGAACACGCAGCTGGACACCTTGCGCCATGACGAGGGCGAGTTGCAGGACTACATCGCTCTCAAGATCAAGCGCATCAAGGCTAGCGGGGGCGAAGAGTGGCAGAAGCAGTCGCTCAAGCGCGAGAAGAAGAAGGCGGAGGTCTCGCTGGCGCAGGTTCAGGAGAAACTCGCGGCGCTGATCGCGTCGTCGGAGGAGCGTATCGCCATGATGGAGAAGGAGCTCGCGCGCTTGGGCGCGATCGAAAAGGCCTTCGTGCCGTTCACTCACCAGCTCATCCGGACGCTGCGAATGCGCGCGTTAGTGCAGCAGACCCACAAACAAGGCTCCGACATTCTGGAAAGCCACCGCATACTCCTCGCTCAGTACCAAGACGACCTACGCAAACTGCTGGAGCGCATGGACCACGAAGTCGAGCTGCTCAATGCCTGGGACGACATGATATCCGCGCGACAGAGGCAACTTGAAGCGCTTCAAGAAGAGCTGCGACGCCTCCAGCTGCTGCATGTAGCAGAGCGACAAAAGCTGCGGCAGCAACGCGACGAAGGCGACGAGACCTTCCTCCTGGGGAAGCTGCGGCAGGAGCAGGCACGCATCGTGCACCGCAGGGAGAGAGCGGAGAAGGATGCGATGGCGCGCTCCAAGATGACGCGCGTGCAGCTCGCGATGGTGGATGCGAAGGCTGCCCGGGAAGCCGCTGAAGCTGCTGCTGCAGGCGAAGAACCCAAGATGCCTCTGCACTCGCTCCAGATATCAAACCACGACCTCGCACTGCACGAACGCTTCTTGAATGGCAAGGCCGCTGACGCCGAGTACCTCCGCGACGACACTGCAAAGCAACTTGATGTTGTGCCTGCTGAGGGAACAGCTCCGGCCGCGAGTGGAAGTGGCAATGCTACGGCACCTGGTCAGGAGTCTGAGTCGAAAACTAGCGCGATCGTAGGAGCAGCAGCGGCGACCTTAAGTGTATCTGCCTCTGTTGAGGTTGGAAATGGAGTTGTTAGTGGCAACAACGAGGCTGCTGGCGTGCTCTCGAAGCCGAAAGCTGCACGGATAACGCGCAAGGACAGCAAGCCGAAACTCCGCGAGCTACCACACACGTACGTGCGCTTGGAGTGCTCCTTCCAAGACGGACGTATCCAAGGTCATGTGGTGATCGAATACAACGACGGCTCCATCTACGAAGGTCCGTGGGTCGAGGACGCAAGCGCCAGCGCGACCAAACCTTTAATCTCCAGCGCTGGAGCAGACCCGGATCCGCCTCGGAAAACTCGAAAGCCTGCGCACAGACACTGGGGCAAGTTCACGTGTCGAGACGGCACCGTTTGGGAGGGTGAGGGCGTCGACAACTTCTTCTCTCCGTTCACAGCCAGCGGTGCGTACTTCCGCGTGACGTCCTGCCCAGCAACGCATATCTACGAAGGCTCTATACGACGTGGCAAGTTCCACGGCCTTGGCACGCTGCACATTCGCATGGCTTTCACGCGCGGTGAGTACGTGGGCGAGTGGAAGGAAGGACAGCGTCACGGGTACGGCATCGAGCGGCTGGACAACGGCGAGCTCTTCGCAGGCTACTGGGCTCACGATCGCCACAACGGCCCGGGCGAGTTGGTGCTGGCCGACGGGTCTCGGTACGATGGCTTCTTCCGTCGTGGACTCTGGCACGGACACGGCGTTCGCACTCTAGCAAACGGTGACCGCATCTCGGGCGAGTTCCACGACGGCTTCTTGGACGGTCCTGGAGCAGTCGATTTCGCTGACGGGAAGCACTACGCGGGGGCCATGAAGCGCACAAGACGTCATGGCCATGGCATCCTCGTGTTCCCGAACGGCGACAGGTACGAAGGTCCGTTCGAAGACGACGAAATGCATGGCGAGGGCGTGTTTATCTCTCGGAGCGCGGGTGGGGAAGGCACTTTGGGCGGGAAGAACGAGCCGCTAGAGCGCCTTGGTCGCTGGGAACACGGCGAGCGCATGATGTGGCTGAGCAGGCCCAGCTCTCAGCTGGCGACGGCCACTTTCGTGCAGTACTTTGGGGTGCTGCATCGCGAAAACGGCACCGGCGAGCTGGAGCTGGACCTGCTGCCCACCAAGTTCCGCACCCCATACGCTGTCATGATAGCGCGGCAGTTGCCTATCTTGCCGGAAGGTGTCGACCCCGAGGACGCCTTCGTCAAGGCTGTCGTCCACCTGCTCGCGAAGACGCAGAACGTCATGGTTGGTGCCGAAGTGCTGGAGAAGGCAACCACTGAGCACGCGGCTGTGCTGAAACAGATCGAGGAGCACGAACCAGAGCTCGAGAAGCTGCGCAACGAGCAGGAGCTGTGCGCGCGCACCATGCGAGAGGCCGAAGCGCGGGTGGCAGCGATGGCTGCTGAACTGAGCGAAGCTGAAGCTCAGGAGGAGGTCATGCAGGTCAAAGTGGAGCAGTTCTGGAAGCAGGATCGGCAGCAGCTCGAGCGCAAGTACCGCGAAGCTGTTGACGGTCTGCATGCCCTCGACCCCATGGACTGGTACAGGCTCCGATCGGCAAAGCTGGACGACACGTTCATGTCAGTGTTGAAAGCCTTTTGTGTACTGCTCACCTTCACCTCCAACTTCCAGCTCGAACTGGACGAAAAGGACCGTCTGGATCAACTGGCCAAGTACGAGAAGCAGAAGCAGCAGCTCGGAGACAAAGCCACACTAAAACCTCCGCCGGAACCTCAAGAGTTCCCGTCACGAGACGACATTCTGCGATTGCTCTCCAACAGCGACGAGAACGTCATCCTCGGAGACCGCGAAGGGCTCATCCACAAGTACGCGGTCAAGGCGCTCTACATCCTGCCGCTCTTCGACGCTTACTCGTTCGCTGAAGGAACTCGGCGTGCTCGGCTACTCTCGCTCACCAACGTCATTCACCACCCGCGTCTCCGTCCAGGTAACTTCCAGCTGCACACAGTCTCTCCAGCTCTGGCCGCGACCTGCGTCTGGGTGCGTGCAGCGTACCAATATGCCTCCAAGGCTGCCGAGATCGCCCCCACAGTGCAGCGCGTGCACGCGCAACGCTTGATGCTGCTCCGGATGCGCGAAGAGCTGGCTGCAGAGCGCGCAACCGAGCAGCAAGCGATCCAAGCCGCTGAGGATGTTCGAGCCAAGCTGGACGCTGCGCAGAGTACCATGACGACGCTGCAGGAGTCTCGAGCCAAGCTTTGCAAGGTGCTGGACGACCTCGACGCGCTGGATCGAGCCGAAAGCGAGCCGATGGCCAAGCAAAACATCACGCGCCCGCGAACGGGACTCAAGCTTGCTGAGACTCAACGTGCTGGGACGCCTAGTGACAAGAGCGGTGGGCTTGGCAAGCTTGACGAGGGCTCTACCGGTACTGGTGACACGGAACCAGAGGTGGCCGAGCCGAGTCACGAGCCGAAAGAGGCCGTTCTTGAGCGGATCCTGTCGGACGCAGCTCTGGCCCAGGAGTTCTCCATCCTCAAGCTCGAGGTGCACAAGGTCGTGAGTCGCTACGACGGCGGAGCGTCCGGTAAAGTGCCGCTGAGCGAGTTCCCGGCCGCGTACGAGAATTCGATGCACAAGCCCATCGTGCCCAGTACCTTCGGCGTCAAGAAGCTGCGCACGCTGCTTGGTCTGCTGGAAGACGTCGTCGTCGTGGTTCCGCCTCAGCGCGAGGGCGAAGTGGAGACCGTGCAGCTCTGCCCCGAGCCGTCGAGCAGCGAGGACGAGGGGGAGAACGACGACGGCACGCCCAAACCCAAGCGCGTCCATTATCCAGCCCCACCTCGGCTGTTCTACTTCTGCCGGTCGTGTCCGGGCTTGAGCTTCGCCAAGGAGGGCGAGCTGCGCATTCACGAGGCCACTAAGTGGCACTTCTGGAACGTGTCGGCTAAGCGCGAAGGCCGGAAGCCGCGTAAGTGGACGGTGGCGTCTTCGTGCTGGAGCGAGGTGTACGACGCGGAATCGGGCGAGGTCTGCTACTACAACCGCATGACCAAGGAGGTGGTCGCGGCCGCCGACGGCCCTCCCCCGGAGATGCAGGTGGACGATATTCTGCTCGAGCTGCTGGTGGACGAAGCTCCGGCCGTCCAAGACGACACCCAGCAGCAGCCTGAGGATCCGTGGGAGGAGGTGGCCGACGAGGCCGGCAGCGTTTACTTCTACAACCGCAGCACGGGCGAGACGAGCTGGACGCATCCGGGACTGGCAGCAGGAGAGCTTCAAGACGCTTGGACGGAGTGGCCGACGGCTGTAGCTGAAGGGGACCAAGGCGCGGGGGCTCCGTGAGAGCCCCATAGAGAGTGTACAGGGAACAAAGTCCATTAGATTGGTGCTTACTACTACTAGATAGGAACTCGGTTAATAACAAGGCCTCGCCGCGTACTCCACCAGCGGTAGGGGGTGGTGATACAACAAGGGAAGCGAGGCGACATGCACTTAAATATGGCAGGAGCAGAAGGAAACGAAGCCGGCAGGGGCTGGCCCGCACCTTTCTGCGCCGTACCGCCCGGGCCTGGCCTCCGTTGCTTGAGACGCTTGAAACGAGGAACACGGCCAGCCGGTCAGTCCCATTGGACTCATCTAGTAGTTCAACTAGTTGAGGAGGGACGCGATGGCGTACGCGCTCTTGCTGCCTGAAGACGACGACGTGGGTGACGCGGAGCTCGTCTCGACAGGGACGGGCTCCGTCTTGACGGCGCTGCTGGACTGGTCCTTGGCCAGCGACAGCAGCGTCTCCACGACGTTCGGGTGCACTATCTCCTCCGCCGCGGCAGAAGAGGAAGAAGACGAGGAGGATGAAGTGGACGACGGGGAACTCTCAGTCGCGCCGTCAGCAGCGGCGGGCGGCGGCTGCGTGCGGTCGCCCGTGAGGTGCACGGCGCAGAAGCCGCCCTTCTTGGCGCGCGCCGAGCACCACGAGAGGCTGCAGCGGCGGCCGCCTCCGTGGCTGTAGCACAGGCCGCCGCTCTCGCTGCTGCTCTTGCAGCCGGCGATGCGGCAGCGGCGGCCGCCCCCGTGGCGCTTGCACAGGTCGCGGCTCACGGCGCCGTTGTTGCAGCCGTCCACGCTGCAGCGGCGCCCGCCGCCGTGGCTGTAGCAGAAGCCGCGGCTGCGCGAGCTGTTCTTGCACATGGGGAAGTCGCACTTCTTGGGGAAGCACGCGCGCTTGCCGACGGAGCGCGGCGACGCCGCCGTGGCTTTAGTGCTCCCGGAGGTACTGCGGTCACTCAACCGCGGGAGTGACAGCAAGCTCGTGCTGGGCTGCGGCGTCCACGACTTGTCCTGGCTGGAGAGCACCATGGCCGACGCGCCGGGCGCCGGCGGGGGCAGCAGCAGCCCGCGCGCGGGCAGCGTGGGGGCCGAGGCCGCCTCTCCGAAGAGCGCGGCGTCATGGGCGCCCCCGGGCGCGGCGGCGTCCAGCGGGGGCAGCGCGAGCGAGGCCTCGGCCGAGAGCCTGGTCTGCGGCGGCGCCTGCTGGTGCAGCAGGTAGATCCACGTGCTCTCCTGCTTCTCGAACTCGGCCGACTGCTTGGTGCGCATGCTGTAATGGGCGACGGCGGCGACGGACCTGCGGACGAGTGCGCCGGTTGGCAAATGATGGCCAAGTGTGTCGGGGGGGGGCTGCTGTCGCGAGGAGGATGAGTGTGTGGGGGCCGGGCGAGTGACTTGCCCCCAGTATGCGCTCGTTTACAGATAGAAGGGCCGCCGCAGAAACTTTCTTTGCACGCACGCAGCGGAGCCTTTGTCTGCCTGCGGTGCGTTGGACGACGGCAGGCAGGCCGACAAGGCGAGCGCCGACGGCGAAGAAGAAGGTCGAGGAGGGTGAGCGGCAGCATCAGCTTCCCAACAGAGAAGCCCATGCTCGGCACTGCCGATGGAGTCGGCATCGATGCTGGTCGGTCGGTGGGCGCCTCGACACTTGGCCCCAGTATGAGCAAGCCCTCGCGGCGAAGGATCGGGCAGGAGCAGGCGGCGGTGATGGGTCTGTAGATGAGCGAGCACAGCCGGGACGATTCGATTAGGGCGCGAGCCGTATGCACGGACGAAGGTTTCGCACCATGCATACAGGTCTCGTCAGTCGCCGCCTTGACCGGGGAGACAACTGCAGCAGCAGCGCTGTACGGCGCAGACAGGAAGTTAGACCGATAAGGTAAGGAGAATACTACAGCGCCAAGAGCGGTCTTGTACGGGCCACCGCGCTGCGCAGCGGAGGTGTATGCATTGGTGCCGCTAAACATGATGATTAGCGCCTGCTGGGCTGCGTCAACAGGTTGGACTGTATACGAGCGGAGACCTGGACTGTGCATGTCTGTGAAGAGCGCGTGGGCCACAGCCCGCGACCCAGCCTCGCAGCGGGGCGGGCCCGCTAACACCACTCCACGACGCTGTCCTGTCGCTGGAGTACATCGAGTCAAATCAAGGGGAATCTCGCTCGCTACAGCGTCCCTCCTGCCGCTGAGTCACACGTGGAATCTGCAGGTGCTGCCTGCCTGCCTGCCTGTCGGCCGGTCGGCGGCGGCCGAGCATACGGGTCGCGGCAGCGGGAAGGTTTGCGCATTTAACTTCAGCTTTCCATAGTGAAACCAAGTGAGCGCGCTTCAAGCAAATCTTGGGATCGACGCTTGCCCTGTCGACGGCGCCGTCGTCTACAGTTGCGGCCGGCGGATTTGCCTTCCATCCACCGCCGAAAAAGCCCGCGCCGGCTCCCTCCGGCCTGCAGGCCGAGTGCGTACACGACGTCGTCCAGCGTGCGACGGCGCCGGTGGCCGTGGTGGCGCCGCTGCTGCCGGCGAGCCCGCCGCAGCGGAGCCCGAGCGAGCGAGTGCTGGCCCCGATAAATGAGCTTTCGAACGTGTGATGGGGCGGGGCAGTCTTTCTCTGTCGCGCGGTGAGCAGAGACGGGGGCAGTGACGAGACCCGGGATCGAGCCCGCGAGCCGAACACGGCGATTTCCTCCTGCAGGAAGCTCGGTGCCAGCTGGGCCTGGCGCTCGTCCGGGTTGTCGAGCTGGCTGCTTCAGCTGCCTGCCGCGGCCAGCGTGGAGGTCCTCCACTGGAGGAAGACCAACGGCGTCAAAATGCGTGTAAGCTTAGCCGTAGCGGAGACCGCGGCCGGCCGCCCCGGGACCGCAGTGACGCAGTGAGTCGTCAAGAATTGAGGGATGGAGCTGCGTGCGCCAGCAACTCTGCGTTCGCACGTGCGATCTCGAATACCGTCGGAAGGAGGAGGGGCGAGCTTCTTCTCGCGGACGAGGAGCCTGCAGCTCGGGGGGCGTTGCCGCACACTATGTGATAGTTGTTGTACATGTAGCAGGCCCTGCTACCGAAGCAGTGCTTCGACGGTGGTATCGATCACCCCTTTGGCCCGCACGCGGCGGCCGGAACACTCATACAGGCGAGGGCGTGCTGCGTGATCAAGCGTCCGCCGCCACGCGACTTCCGGTTCGACGGTGTGTTTAGCGCCTTGACTTGATTTGCCAATTCGCCTTCATGCTCCATCGCTGCGCTGTACGATACACGCTACAACCGCGGTAGGCCATCCCCGACGGCACCGGTGGCGACAGCAGGATCGCCCGATGACAGTGCCAAGACCAGCGGTAACTTGCTGATACCGGGCCGCCGGGATGAGCCGACATCCCTACGGACAGCTCGAGCCTGTAATTCGAAACCGCGCTCAGCTCCGTTTCCGAATCGCGGGCTTCGCGCGCAAGTAAGTACGTGGTGCTGGCAGCGCTTCTGCGCGATGACGCAGCGCTGCTTCAGCGGGATGCGAGGTCGCGCGGCCGTCATCAGAAAGCAGCCCGTGGTCCCGCGGATAGCACTGCGTCGTCGATCTTGTGGGGCGTCGTCGCTACAGGGGGTAACCTTTAACAGGTTAAACTTTAATGATGGTTAATTCTCTTAGCTCTTAAGCTGAGAGCACAGGGTGTTCGCAGAGTCGGTTCGCCAAATTTGTGAATGTTTTTTTATGAAAGAAACACTGCGTTTCAATATGGTCGCGATCGGAGCGCTTCATTTAGCTTCACTATGCTTTTCGCAATTTCTAACGTAAAAAACACCTGTGTGCAAGCACACCACATCGCGCTCACTTGCCCCCGCTATACTTGGCGACTCGCATGGGACAGCGAAAAAAAAATCTGCGACAGAATTTAGAAACGTAGACTTGTGTCAACATTTCCCAGGTTAGGTACTCGATACTTTTGCCTACTTGAGCAGGCAACAACGGTACTCTCCCGCTCAAGTTCATGCGCTCCGCACTCAACATAGCGTCGCACCACCGAAATTAAACTTGAGCGGTGACGTGCGGTCGCGGAAACTTCCTTACTTAAGTTGCGTTGCCGACCCGTCAGCGGCCAATCAAAGGGGCGCGCAAATATGGATTCCGGGCTCACTTGAGCTAAGTATGGTTTAGAAAGGTGATCCCATCCAAATAGAAATAAAAGCCATGCGACTGCGCGGAAAGCCAGCAGGTTTCCCTACTTTTGTTACGGCGACCCCTTAGAGCTGTCACCGGGTGACAGTTTCAGGGCGCCCCTTCGAGTAAAACACATCCGCATCTTGGTTTTTGTATGCGCGGGTGGTGTTTTTACTCGGCCAATCAAAGGCTTTGATTGATTCATCCGCCGAGAGCCGCCACTCAGAGCGGATGCTTCCAAGGCTACGCCGGCCACAAGTGCTTGCAGAGGACTTGCAGAGGATCGGACAGAGGATCGGATCTCTTGAGTAACTGATACTGTCGTGTTCAAAGCAGAGCTTCGGCGTCTGGTACTCTGTATCGAATCGGCCGCGATACATTCTGGTAAAGTTAAAATGCGTCGTGGCGCCGTACTTGAGATGAACTCAGGTATCGTGTTGTCGTGGCGACGAGCTCGGAGCGAGGTTTGCTCTCGGACGAGGACCCAGTATGCTTCCGATTTACGTGCCCGCCGTGTTTCCTCAGATAACCGCGTCTTTGGTTTCCGCGGCATCGTAAGCTAAGCTAAATCAGAAGTGATTCCCGTCTACCCATGCTTCTCCAAACCAGACTTGCTGGCCAATTAGGCTAATACTGGAATGTGTGTAACTAACTGACTTTTAAAAAAGGAACGACGCTAGTCGCTCGAACATAAACCTCTGAGCTGTTAGTTTCGTACAGGTGCACAACTACTGTATTCATTTCTTGGTAGTTTGCATGTCGAGAGGAAATACAAGTGCTCTCGCATTCCGCGACGCAGACTGTTGGCCACGCCCAGCAGTCTGTCCATCTACGTGAGCTATGGAGCATAGTCAGCATGGTCTCTGGTTGCTGCACTTGCTCCTTGAACATGCGAGGCGGCAACAGCAATTGTATCACACCGCAGCTGCAAGCAGCCCAGAGTGCTCTTTAGAGAGTCTTCACACACGAATATACTCTCGCCAAAGTTGAAAAAGATCGTTTCTGCCGCGTATAGCACGACGTCACATTCAATACCGCTAAGTCCTTGCAAATGACTTTAATTTTCCTGCTACCGAAGCCTACCACAATGACGGCACGATGCAGAATTCACATTATCACGCGTGAGACCGAGGTGAGTAAACATGCTTCTGTCAGACTCAACATTTGCTATGGGAGTGTGGTCGGTGTGGCGACAGCTTTCGCTGGACGTCCGTACACGTACACTCAAGTATAGATTGGATAGATTTATCGAGTGCTGTAGCAGCCAACCAATCGAACTTACACACTACTCTCGGATCGCGCTGCAGATCTGACACTGGCACATAAACTGCGATTGGTTGCCCTCACTGTACCTAAACGTAAGTTCACGTAACGGAGGGATGTCAGTCTTAGCAAAGATGGCCAAACGGGAAGTGTTGGTCCACTCAAGCTCAGACAGCTCGCAGTTGGGGCGGCAGGAGTGGTTGATGAAGCGGCTCTCATTACCGCACTCTGCAGCATCGATGTACACAGCTGTAGGTCCGTTCCAGCTCGCCTTCGCCTTCATTTCAACCTGAAAGCGCCTATTGGAGCGCGTCAGAGCCGCAGGACCGAGCAACACCTCGCCGACATACTCCACGATGAATGCGTCTTTAGCGATTGCCGAGCCGCACACGACACCAAGACCGACTCGCGTTGAGACTAAGTCGAGCTGGTAGTGCTGAAGCAGGCGATTGCCGCAGCAGTTGCCGGTGGAGCAGTTTGTGTCGTCGCAGACCATGGACAGGTTGGTATTGATGCACGAATTTGTAAATCGGGTTTCCTAGTCAGCGATGCAGTATGGCACATCGCAATCACACTCGTATTGGTACGGTGAATATCGTTTGGAGACAGGGTACGGCTGCGTAGCTGAAAACACGTTGTTCTCAATGTGGATGATGTCGGCAGGCCATGGTTGTGGTTCCACGAAGTCGTAGTCGCCTCCAATACCGGGGATTGAGCCAGGGTACGTGAAAGTCGTCGGGGGAGTGATTTGAGGGTGGACGGAGTTGAATCGCCGAGATTGCTCGAAAAGACGGAGCCACGCTTGCTGTTCCTGGGCCGGTCTAGCGATCGCAGGGGCGACGGGGACTATGCGTGCGTTGGCGACATTGTCGATATGCCCCGTGGAAGCGAAGGTGCTGCAAGCATCTGTCGGATGTTGCTGCGGCCGATACTTGGCGAAACTCGAAGTGCCTAGAGGAGAGGCGGGAATCTAAGAGAGAGAGGGGGGGCTAGAAAGAATTTAAACGTAAGATGATGCAACGCACATATATATTATCTAACCGACCACAATGGGTCTAACGGACCTTGCTTGTACTGCTAGAAGCTGCGGCCCGCTGATAACACCTCGATAAGAGTGTGTAAGAGTGTGTACAGCCCTTGATCAAGGTAGAAGTGCCAGTGAAAATCAAGCAGAGCAACTGATGTGCTCATGCACCGGTGGGATGCGCTGATGTAATATATGGTGCAACAAAACTATGTCTTATCTAACCGAAACAAGAACCGCCTAGTTTGTAGCAGTGGCAAGCAGGTCCCGCCAAACTGGATAGGGCAAACAGCGGGCTCACATGCGTTGAGAACTAGAAGGGTGAAAACCACCGCCATATGACCAGTAAACCAACGTCACAAAGCTGTATCTAGCGGTTCAACGATGTTTGTACTGCCTGGCCTCATAACAGCGACTACCTGGTCGTGCGCCGATTATACCAAACTAGTAGTGGGCGAATATTATGATACTATACTGCATGTAGCAACACGCGCAGAGCAGCATCTAGTACAATGACCGTGTATTCCGAATGAAACGAGATGTAGAAGAGGTAATGGGATGAAGGGAGTATGACTGGCACTTCATGCGGGTACGCATGCGGTAGGAGATATGATATCCGTTTACCGGTTCGGCGGGAAAACGAAGATTGCGCGGAATGTGTGTGATTGCACACATTAAACGGTCGATAGGACCGCTTCTCTGCTTGTCATTCGGCATTTTCGAAGATGTCGACAACACTGGAGCGACTACGAGCTGAACGGCAGGAACAAGTGGCTGAAGAAGCCCGCCCCCCCCCCCCTTCGAAGTGTCGACAGCGCGCGCTCCCGCATCACCAACGAGAACCCTGCTCCAAGCGTTAACAATTCTCTAGAAATGTGCGTCCTTAGAATGGAGAACTACGAGAAGTGCTGGCGGCTGGAGCTAATCGACCTCGTCGACGAGCCGCAATTCGCTGAGTTGCGTGAGGAGTACGACGGACTGAATTACGCAAGGCGCAGCAAGTACGTGTTCCAACTCACCATCTGGAAGAGCCGCAACGACGCCATGAACCAAATCGACTATCGCCAAGGCTTCAGCTACCGCTTCGACATGGCGCACTCCCTACGTCTCCTGTACGGCAACCCGGTTGGCTCCATGCAGCTTCGTACTCCTATTCACGCACAGCCTCTAGGCATTGGCCTTCCTGCCAATGTGGGCCAAGCACGCCTTGAATCCGCCCCTCTAACTTCTAACGGCGAGCTGGTTCTGGTTCGCCATGCTGTTCTTCAGGCCGTATCCGAGACAGAAGAGCAGTCGGAACACGGTTCTCCGCAAACGAGTGGGGCTGCTGTCGACACGCCACCGCGGGCATTAAGCGCAGCAGAAGAGGATGTGGTGAATGCAACACCAGCGTCGAAAACGGCAAAGCGCAAGGCACACAAGGGCGAAGGTGACGGTGCGCCTCCAAAGAAACAACGGAAATAGACTTCCAAGGTGCTGGCCTTCGAACCCCCGAAAACGACTCGAACGACGGACGAGTGAAGCAGACAGAGTGAATGTGCAAGAGATCTGAACTACATTTAACCCAGTCGTACTGAGAGGTAAATAAAAATAAAGCGAGGAATGACAAACTGCATTTTTTATGAAATGGACACAAATTTTGTTAAAAGGGTCAACTCTAGTAAAAAAACCGCCCGGTGTTAAAGATAACAATACTACCCGCTCCATTAGATTTATTCGGAGTAGGAATATAGTAAAGCGTGGAAGTAGGCAAGTTAGATCAACTTTGTACATCATATTATCTTGTACTTGGCTGTATACATAAATATATAGAGCCAAAAACCTCTAAATCGTTTTGAACATTATGTCAACATTACCAACAGAACGCGTATGAGCTCGTTCCTGTTCGTGTTGGGTTTATATTTAAGCTAGGGGACCTAAACCAATGCAAATCATCTTATTATGGTTGTATGTGTAATCGATTGATGTGCACATTATCAGGTATGGGAGGGAATGAACCCTTCCGCGCATTTGGCATATAGATATATATTGGCAGCACGGCAACCGAAAGTGAGTTGAACGTTCCTTAGTTCCCCCGACCTCGCACACGAAAGCGTGTCGCTGAAAGCCCAGTCATAAATGCTCTTACGAGGGGACCTCTCCAAAATATCCCCATGCTATCACTTAACCTGGCTCACTTAAGAAATGCAGAAAGGGTGTGAACACGCCAGATTTGCCATCACAATCGTTGTCGTTAGAATTATGCAGGCTAGATCGAAAGGAGGTGTAATTTGGCTACGCGAACACGTAAATCATTGCATCATTGCATTGCAGATCGAAAGGTACATCCTATGCCCGTTGAGGACCTAATGGCTCAATAAGCCCCACCAGGGCACAGATTATACAACATGAGTACAGGGTATTACAATTCGCTTGGCTGACATGTCAATACTATCCATGTCTGATTTTAGCCATGTGCCACATCCATCCTTACCATAAATATCAACAAAAAAACGCACAGCAGGGACTACAAAATTTACGTTAACACCATGCTGCATTACGACATCTTATTTTTTATTCTTGCAACTGCGAGCGAATGCAATACTGGCTGCCTTCTTCTCCTTTCGTTTTCTTGAACATGCACCCGCTAGACTCTTCGACCCTAAACTGGGATGCTTTGTCATAACTGCGCTTGTGAAGCGACTTATCTCCACATCAATTTGCTCTGTATCCAACCACCTCCCTTCCATTGCGCAGTACGCCATCAGGATCCGAGCCCAGACACGATTGTCGCCCTTCCTAGTCCCGGCCTTTGCTTGTGTTGCGTATATGTAGGATACCAGAATGTCTTCACGGAGTATGAAAACATATCCGTCGATTATACTCCATCGGTCGATCTCAGGTGTTTCAGAAGTATAGCAGAGTAATACAGAGTGGTAAATCAGCGAATTTACGTAGACCACGTCACCTGGCCGCTGCACAACAACCCCAGTGCTGCCATTCACCAACATCCTGTTGAAGGCGCGATCGTCCTCTGCAAACGAAAACCCTCTCGCTGCATTGAAATCTTTGAAGGCGATCCAAATCTTAAAAGAGCGTTGTAGCGCTGGGGGGATGTAGGACAGAACCCGACCATGATCTACGTGAGCGGGGCTTTCTCGATTACCAGCTTGGACCCAGCATTCACGCCTATAGCAGTACCCATTGGTGAGATCCAGCGAAAAGGCATCAGCATAGCAATCCAAACTCCAAACACACTGTCCACGGGGGGCCTCTCTTTCAGCGATAAAGGAACGAACATCTTCGGTCCCGAACTCTTCGTAAAGGTGTGCAACCGTCTTGGGAACGCTCTTGCCATCCGGAGACTTTACAAGAGACGAATACGCAACTCTGTAAACGATAAGAGGCTCCGCTGATCGCACAGCTTCGTAAAAGTTGAATCCTCCTTCAATGTACAGCCTCTGAGATGCACCCAGCTTTTCAATAATTGTTGCGCGGTCGTAAGTATCGTATCCAAGATCTCCAGTTGCAACAAGTTCTTCAAGTTCACCAGTGTATTCATCCATGGTAGTGCTACCTATATTGCGACAGTAACATCTCCGTGTCAGTATTAGTCGTAAACATTTCAATTTAAAGACAGCTATACCTTGCTAGGCCCTATCTTCCGACGTTCCTCACCAGCACGCGACGGTGCTGGCTTTCTCCTGTATGGCCGAGCGTGTGGGACCGAGCTTTCTTCTCTTCGTTATGTGTGTAGCCCCACTGCTTCTTTCGTAACAGATCTGTTGACCGGCGGAGCGCTGCAGATGTACACTTTCTTCAACTCGATGCGGCGATGCCTTCTTTCACCTGCGCGTCAGCGTTGACTGCGTGCTCCTGCGTTGCGACGACGTCTACGTTGCGGTACGCGACAGCGCTGCCCGTCTCCTCTTAACGAACACGCTGTCTTCTCCCGCAATTAGAGCGCACCCCAACGTTGTAGTCCTGTATGTAACACAGCTGACCCCTGCACTTCGCGTTCTACTCTCGCCAGTCTTTTTTAGAGTGCCGCACTTGACTATGTATCCGCCAACCGCTTCTGTGCAGTGAGAAGTTCACAGATGTATGGGAACCGACACCAGTATCCCCTGTCTGCAGTTCTTGCGTAGCCAATGGCCAACTTTTTTTTTCTGAACAAGCCGGTGTTAAGTACCGGAGCATCAAAAACTACTGCTGCGGGGCTACGCGATGTAAAAAAAACTGCAATATCTACGCTGCCGACTTGACAACGAGCAGTTCGTCTTCCCGATCATCAACAAGAGGGGATAGAGAACGCCAAGGAAGGCCTGGCCACCGAACATAGCTACCTGGACAGCATCACAGCCACCCTGTCGGTCTACAGCTTCAACACCCGTCTGAACGCATGGGCATCGACAACTCAGCGCCCAACACCAATTTCTTCGTCGGCAGCCTTGCCCAGACCTCAACACGTCTGTTCAGATGATCTAGAGACTCGAGCAGCGTCCTTCTACGAGATCAGCGACGTGAACGGCGGCTACGACCAGTGTTTTGCCGCCAGTCATAGCGGCTTCGACCCAAGCAACGCCGCAAGTCAGAGCAGCTACGACCAAAGTTACGCCGGTCACAAGACCTTCGAGAGCAGCGGATTCAGCGACCGCCGGTGGCCGCGGTGACAGCACCAACACCGAGGCGTCATCGTTCTACCGAACAAAGGACTTGTCGTAGTACTAAGTACTACAAAGTAGAAGGAAGGGGGAGAACCAAGTCACCAAGTCCAGGTAAACTTCCCCCAAGCCTCATCAAGCTCAGCTCGAGCAGTGCATTAGCGATAGTAAAGCAGTAGCAATATATACCAAATAGCAGTAGCATTAGTTCTCTAAGCGGATAGCTTAGAGCCAGCGTCATTTCTTGTCAGACCATCAGTTTAATACATTCGGTACATTTTAATCTGAACTAGAGTATCCAAAATCTCATGGTATTACCGGTATAAAGCAGCGCACGCAGCGTCCGGATCGATGCTTTTGACGTGGTTTTGGATTTGGAATAAAACTTAAGCAAAACAAAATGTGCGGTTTAATTCACACCCACCATTACGATGCATACTGTGGTACTGTGCGACGTTGGGGCTCATGCCGGCTGCGGAATCCAAAACGGAGTGCGCATGGCGCGACAGTAGTGTATGCAGTGTCCGGACGTCGCACCACAGTAGTATGCGTAGTGTTTTCTGGACGTCGCATCATATTGAGTACCAGTATCTACATTGATATAGACGGACAAGTCCATGGTGGTGCACTTTAGAGTGCTCGATTAGATGGGCGTGATGTTTGCTGCAGCAAGAACCTAAGTAAAGCAATATGAACGCATGGCGCAGCGAAATTAGCGCCAATTTGCACCGCGTACTTTATAACTGCAGTAACGTGTAAACTGCAGATGTAGTTCGTAAAAATAGAGGTATTTTACTAGGTGCGGCTCGCGAAGAAGTCTCGTTGGATGACATTATGCTGGGTTGCAACAACTCACGCACCATGGAGTACTGTAGACCTTGACAGTTTTCTTCCTGATCGTGGGGTGAGCAAAAAAAGATAGTAACAGAAATAGCGATAACAATATCAGTTTCAAAGTCAGTAACTAATAGCGGTTGCAGTAGCGGTGGCATTGACAGTAGGGCAGTTGCGGTGGTAGCTGGCAGTGATCGTGACGCAGGCGAACAATTCCAATAGCAATATACCGAATAAAAATTATTGTGCCTTTCACTTATTCTGCCGTGATAATTCTGGCATAACTCTAATCCGTTATCGACCTTAATTATGCCCCGAGTTAGCTAATTCCCATGTTAATTCCGGGTCGTCCCTCCGTGGCCGAATTAGGAGCGGCGATGGTGAGGCCGACTCAAGGCGGAATAAGCTAATCCAGCCTTCGTTATTAATAGGCGGAAACAGAGCGATTGGCGGTTTCCTATCCGCCAATCCATGCCATTCTGTTCGTATCTCCGTCGATTAGCTGATCGCGGATGTTAGGGGAAGCGCTCACAATCTTAGGCATAACTAGCACTAAATAAGCGTTGATCACCCTTTTATGACTCTAATTCCGCATGAATTAACAGCTCACCCGCCAAAATACGTGAAAGACACAATACGTCATATTGATATTACTTACGCAGCAATACAAGTCACACACATTATTTGGAAAAGAGGAGAGTGATTTACAAGGGTCTAGAGGATCGCGTCGTTTTCACCACGGTGGACGGCGATATTCAGATGGCATCTACTTATAAATTTAGTTTGAGCAAGCCATGAAATGCCCCGTGATATTATGCAGCAAGCCAAGCAGTATGGAGTAGATTTTGGCAGTCTTTCTCAGGCATGAAAAAGAAAGCAGGAGCAATATCATTACAGTGCCATTATCAATGCTGAGATCGTAGTTGTAGCGTAAATAACAACGGTAGCGGTAGTGGCAGCAGATAATAAACAGTCGCAGTAGCGATAGCAGCAGATACGAACAAGCAATATCAATGACAACATTACTATGACATCATTAACAGTAGTGAAATAGTAGTTGTAGTAGCTGTAGTACAGCTGCTCCAGCTGTCGTTGCAGTAGTGGTAAGCAGATAGTGCCTGTGACCAGCAGTAACGCGCGCCACAGGTAGCATAACAAATGCAATATCTTTAACAATAGTGGAATATGAGTAGTATAGCAATATAAGTAGTGATGAGGTAGGAGTAGAAGCAGCAGCGATAGTGCCAGTGTCAGTGACAGTGGCTGAAGCAGTGGCAGTAGCAGTGACAGTAGCAGCCGCAGTAGCTGTAGCATGGCAGTGGTGGCGACAGTGGCAGTTGCAATAAATACCAATTGCAACATGATGTTGTCAACATCAGGGCCCCTCCAATTCAGTATTATATTGAATTGGTAAAATTGCTTGACAGTAATAATGATTTAAATATGACGATAACCAAAGCTAATTATTATACTGATTAAATATTTCAATTCCATGCGCCTTGACTGTGTTTTTGAATACCCTGAAATCGTACGAGCCAATAATACAAATTTCAATATGGCGCTTGCCAATAACACATAATTTCGTCATATTAATTGACAATTTTCATATTGAAATTTCTTATTCATACCCCTGGCCAACATCAATTATAATAGTATGAAAATGTAAGTTTCTTGTAGTAATATGAATCGTTTCATGTATAGTACTCACAAAAATATTAGTGATATTGTTAATAACAGTAACAAGTGCAGACTGGTGCTGAGGCGCGGCGCGTCCTAACCGTTTTAGTAGCAAAAAACACAAAATTGTTCGGTCCGCTTAGAGACCCGCACGCGAAACGCGCCCCAGTAATAGTACTAGTACTCAAAATAATAACACCAATAGTACATGCAAAGTTGGCTTAGCAGTACACGGAGTAGTATTACACAAAACCAGAAGTAAGCTATTTGCTTTTTGTTTGCTTTTAGTGAGCTGAGAGATATCGTACGCGAAGCGGCTCGCGAGACTCTAGCAGCGCTACTGTTCTCTCAGCTCTTAAGCTGAGAGCACAGGGTGTTCGCAGAGTCGGTTCGCCAAATTTGTGAATGTTTTTTTATGAAAGAAACACTGCGTTTCAATATGGTCGCGATCGGAGCGCTTCATTTAGCTTCACTATGCTTTTCGCAATTTCTAACGTAAAAAACACCTGTGTGCAAGCACACCACATCGCGCTCACTTGCCCCCGCTATACTTGGCGACTCGCATGGGACAGCGAAAAAAAATCTGCGACAGAATTTAGAAACGTAGACTCGTGTCAACATTTCCCAGGTTAGGTACTCGATACTTTTGCCTACTTGAGCAGGCAACAACGGTACTCTCCCGCTCAAGTTCATGCGCTCCGCACTCAACATAGCGTCGCACCACCGAAATTAAACTTGAGCGGTGACGTGCGGTCGCGGAAACTTCCTTACTTAAGTTGCGTTGCCGACCCGTCAGCGGCCAATCAAAGGGGCGCGCAAATATGGATTCCGGGCTCACTTGAGCTAAGTATGGTTTAGAAAGGTGATCCCATCCAAATAGAAATAAAAGCCATGCGACTGCGCGGAAAGCCAGCAGGTTTCCCTACTTTTGTTACGGCGACCCCTTAGAGCTGTCACCGGGTGACAGTTTCAGGGCGCCCCTTCGAGTAAAAAACATCCGCATCTTGGTTTGAGTATGCGCGGGTGGTGTTTTTTACGCAGCCAATCAAAGCTGCTGCATGTGCGCCACACCGGCGCCGCTTCTTTCGCTCAGGGTGCTGTTTTATTCCGAGAGTGCTGCGCGCAGCGCTCCATGCTTCGCGCTCACGACCAGAATAGAACGGCATGCTGCTTCGTGCGGCTCGCTGTATGGGCAAGTGATGTCTTTATTTAACCGGGTGAAGCACGGGCAGCTAGCTGCATGAGCGCCGAAATAATGCATCTTGAGCAGGAGCGCAAGACATAGAAGCAAGCCAGAGGCGCTGACACGTAACAGCATTAGGAAAGCGAGCAGTTGTAGTTGTGCGGGCTTGAGTTCGAGCAAGAGTAAGAGCACAAAGAGGTATAGCAGCCGCGCGTGCAAAAGCAAGAGAACCAGTGTATCACCAGAGCTGAGTGGCACCAGCACTAAGCAGAGAAAGCGCCCATCCCGACAGAGGTGCTGCCGCTGCCAGCAGGGCGAACAAGTCGATGATCTCATGTCGGTGGAGATGAAGCACGAGAACACGCTGATGAACAGTATCCGTATGGATATCATGGCGGATGATGCGATGAGGAGCTAGATCCAAACCTACGAGCTCAGAAGTTGAAGCAAACAAGGTAGAGAAGAGTAGATCTGGGAAATCTCAGCGTAGTAGCTCAGGAGCTGGAGCTATTGGGATAACTCAGGGTGGATCACGAGCTGAGTGTATGCGCTAGCATTAGCGCGAGCAACTCGAACGACGGTAGTAGCAATTGTAGAATCGATAGCAAAAGCAAAAGTAAAGCAAGTTGATAACAATACTAACAGCAGCAATATGAGTGTTCCTCGTAATATACTACAGCAGGTTTTTTTTCTTTGCTTTTGTTTGCTTCTAGTGTTAGTGTTTGCTTCTAGTGTTAGTGAGCTGAGAGATATCGTGCGCGAAGAGCCTCGAAGAGACTCGAGCAGCGCTACTGTTACACTGGGACGGGGCTTCGCCTATTTTTTAGAGGTATTTTCGGTGAAATGCATTGAGGTCATCTCTCGAAAGTTCGTAGGTTGCTTCTACTGAAATGGAGGACAAATTCCCTTTATTATTTTGACGATTATTTTCGTTTAATTTGCCATGCATACCGTAGTTAAACGCTCGCATTGACGAAGCCACTCACTTGCTTGAGATGCCATTAATTTTTCTGCTGGTCTATAGCGTTGGTTTTAGATCGACGCGCTAGGCACACAGGGGGTTGTATTATTTTTGAGGCGAACCTCAAAAATAGTGCTTGAAAACAAACAGAAAACCTCTAGAATACTAGCTGAAAAATCTATATACGCAGAAAAGTCTACAAAAGAATTACTATGGCAGTAGTCACAACATAGAATACTTGCTAAATGACTTTTTTTAAAAAAGTAAGTAAGTCAAGGTTATCAAAATAACCATATCATACATATTTTGAAAAATTGTGGCTCATTTTTTTGTATAAAAATCTATCGCAGAGTTTCCCTTATAACGTTTAGCATAGCAAAGTCTCAAACATAATCCACAGATTTTGCCACCCCAGAAAGCATATGAAAGCTGAAGCCCTGGTTCTCAGGGTGTGTTCCTTGTACGTTTTGGCGGATTACACAATCCGCTGATGCGTTTGAGGAACACAAGAGGCATCTTTTTGGCGGATATTCAGCGGATTTTTTCCTCCCGAATTTGGGCGGATAGCCCTCTCGTTTGGCGGATTGACGAGAAGCATCTGTAAAGTGCATATTTATCTTTTTTGTGAATCATCAATGGCCATCACTTCAGGCTGTTTGACTTCGCCGTCCTACTCGCTCTACGCCAACGGCGGTACTTCATTGTGCCGGTCAGCGCGATGAGGCAGGAGTTGTAACGAACTACGTAGTATGCCTTTGCATAGCTTTCCTACACTACGACTTCTCCATCCCTCTCTGCGAGTAGCATCAAGTAGTCGCGCCACATCTCTGAGGCGATGCGATCGCGTAGTTCTGTCATCGCAACCTGGTCGGACTCGTTGGTGTCTTCGTCGCCGGCACTGTATACCTTGCCGAACGATTCTTGTTATAGCTGCAGGGCCATGTTGCCATCGCTCTTGAGCGTCTCGGTTGCTCTTACCAGACAAAATATACAAGAAAATCATAAGCCGTTCGCCACTGCCGAATCGAAGCCAACGGGTACACCATCTAAGCGACTTTCAACTGGCAAAAAAATTGTCGAAACCTTAGCATGGTTAGCTACTGCACACGAGTCACTAGCTCCATCAAGTCTCATCCGCCAAAGTAAGGAGCAACTTGGCCAGGTCACGCGCGCCGACTTAGCGATTAGGGACTTCAGCAAGACCTTCGTAGACCTGCTCAGCGTTGCCCAACGCGTTCGCTTCACCCATCTACTGGCCAATGACCCCGCAATGGCAACTGCTTACTGTGGAATGGATGACGATGCCAGGCGCTTTATGGTGGAAGAATGCGTCGCTTCGTGGTCAAGCGATCACTACGACAGATACACAGAGAGCAAGGATAGCGACAACTATAGCGACGGCGGAGAGACCAAGGAGCACAGCAAGTTCATCGAGGACGACGAGAACGATGAGACCAAGGGGAGCACGCCGCGAAACAACAACGACGAGCACATGGCGGACATGGACTACGCCGACAGCAAGTAGGATGACGGCGATCTCAAGTACCGCAGGCCTCTTAACAAGCGACCAACTACTAAACTTCTACATGCACCTCCTACACTATTAAATACAGCCTTTTACGTTTAGATGCGTTTAGGCACCATCCGCAAATGTAGCGTGAAGGGATCTGCGTTATCTTTAGTCGTTGAGGCTTGTCCTCGCATCGGAGGCATCTCGCTGTTTCAAGATCCCGCGTCGTGCGCCGTAGGCACCAGTAGATGTAGCCACAGACGGTTTAAAGTTGACGGACACGGTGGAGCTGGATAGTGAGTAGTTGGCTCGCACAGACTCGTCCTCAATAAATTTGGGGGCGTTCGCCCATTGTGAATCACAATTTGTGCTGCTGCTGAAAGACAGTTAGTCGTTAGTTTGTTGTGAGATAACACAACTTCCTACTCCGATGGACACACCGACATGCCTTTGTTTGAATCGCAATACCAGTAAGTTATTCCGTAACGTCACTGGAAGTAGCAACTGTATTCAGAGTATTGGCGAGTCCTGCTCACGAGTCACGAGCAAGATCGAGAATCCTACGCCAAAGCAGAGGCCAACTGATCTGCTTACGTGGTGTCTTGACGACTGCTCGTCGTTAGGAAGTGCAGTCAACGATTTCGCTTTACGCACGCAATGGTATCAGCTTAGCGATAAGGATATGTTCTGAGCTTTTATGCTGTAAAAATGCACTGCTGATCTGGCACTTCGATTCCATAGCCCCTTATAGTTTGCCGTACAGGGAAGGCTGGCTGCATCCAGTAAACGCGTGGGCAAAGCAAGCAAGCAAGGAGACTACTACAGGGAGCCTAGTCACTCAGTAAGTACAACGAGGAGGATAAGATGAAGGCAAGTGCCCCGCCAAACGAGGGTGAAGGGCAAAGACAGCGCACAACACGGTATGGATATGACGCTGGCTGTAAGTATTACAGTCCCGCACCGATCTGAGTGCTCGAAGCCTTTTGACAACCAAGGGCTTGGCGCAGGACTTGACGTAAGCTTAGATCAGAGTAAGGCAACCAACTGAACCTCTAATTGCATACATTGTATCCCATAATACACGTGTTTTTATTTAATCTCAGAGTGTGGTTTGGAGGGTAGCGGATGCCGGTGGACGTGTTCCTCATCGGGTTTAGCGGATAGCGGAATCCGCTGAATGCTTCTCAATTGGCGGATTGCTCAATCCGACGGAATCAAACAGCGGAACTGAGGAACACACCCTCACGTCTTCAGCCACAGTATCTAGACTAGGCCACGCTCAAAAAGCAATGAGTAGCAAGCAGAACTGGATAAAGATGGTGATGACATCAACGACATACCCGTGGCTGTGAGTGAAGGCTCTGTTGAGGATGTTAATGAACAGGCTGACAAACTTTTTATTGAATATCACATGTCGACTGTACACCACCAACAAACTCAGACTACCCAGTACAGTACATCAAAAGACACATATCAGCACTTTTTAGCCGGGACCTATCTTTCTCTAGCAAAATCCTGTACCTGACGATGAGTTTATGAGCTCCAGCACACCACGATCCTGCGGGTGTCAGCGAGAATCGGAGATTAACGTTAAACAACGCTGAAGATAGGAAGTCACGAACACAATTGACAAAAATTGTAATAACCTGTGCAAAGCAGGAAGCTGCATGGGGTTGAAATCATGCTCGCGTATTGCAAGCGAGTAGCCGGCGCTTTGATGTTGAAACTTGCTAATTACCTATTTTTGATGCATATCTCTACGTGTGCCAAATGCTACGTCCACTGGCCCAATATTGCACAAACCGACTTGTAGGCGACGCATGTTAAAAAGTAGCCCCGTCCCAGTGTAATTAACCATCATTAAAGTTTAACCTGTTAAAGGTTCCCCCTGTAGCGACGACGCCCCGCAAGATCGACGACGCAGTGCTATCCGCGGGACCACGGGCTGCTTTCTGATGACGGCCGCGCGACCTCGCATCCCGCTGAAGCAGCGATGCGTCATCGCGCAGAAGCGCTGCCAGCACCACGTACTTACTTGCGCGCGAAGCCCGCGATTCGGAAACGGAGCTGAGCGCGGTTTCGAATTACAGGCTCGAGCTGTCGGTAGGGATGTCGGCTCATCCCGGCGGCCCGGTATCAGCAAGTTACCGCTGGTCTTGGCACTGTCATCGGGCGATCCTGCTGTCGCCACCGGTGCCGTCGGGGATGGCCTACCGCGGTTGTAGCGTGTATCGTACAGCGCAGCGATGGAGCATGAAGGCGAATTGGCAAATCAAGTCAAGGCGCTAAACACACCGTCGAACCGGAAGTCGCGTGGCGGCGGACGCTTGATCACGCAGCACGCCCTCGCCTGTATGAGTGTTCCGGCCGCCGCGTGCGGGCCAAAGGGGTGATCGATACCACCGTCGAAGCACTGCTTCGGTAGCAGGGCCTGCTACATGTACAACAACTATCACATAGTGTGCGGCAACGCCCCCCGAGCTGCAGGCTCCTCGTCCGCGAGAAGAAGCTCGCCCCTCCTCCTTCCGACGGTATTCGAGATCGCACGTGCGAACGCAGAGTTGCTGGCGCACGCAGCTCCATCCCTCAATTCTTGACGACTCACTGCGTCACTGCGGTCCCGGGGCGGCCGGCCGCGGTCTCCGCTACGGCTAAGCTTACACGCATTTTGACGCCGTTGGTCTTCCTCCAGTGGAGGACCTCCACGCTGGCCGCGGCAGGCAGCTGAAGCAGCCAGCTCGACAACCCGGACGAGCGCCAGGCCCAGCTGGCACCGAGCTTCCTGCAGGAGGAAATCGCCGTGTTCGGCTCGCGGGCTCGATCCCGGGTCTCGTCACTGCCCCCGTCTCTGCTCACCGCGCGACAGAGAAAGACTGCCCCGCCCCATCACACGTTCGAAAGCTCATTTATCGGGGCCAGCACTCGCTCGCTCGGGCTCCGCTGCGGCGGGCTCGCCGGCAGCAGCGGCGCCACCACGGCCACCGGCGCCGTCGCACGCTGGACGACGTCGTGTACGCACTCGGCCTGCAGGCCGGAGGGAGCCGGCGCGGGCTTTTTCGGCGGTGGATGGAAGGCAAATCCGCCGGCCGCAACTGTAGACGACGGCGCCGTCGACAGGGCAAGCGTCGATCCCAAGATTTGCTTGAAGCGCGCTCACTTGGTTTCACTATGGAAAGCTGAAGTTAAATGCGCAAACCTTCCCGCTGCCGCGACCCGTATGCTCGGCCGCCGCCGACCGGCCGACAGGCAGGCAGGCAGGCAGCACCTGCAGATTCCACGTGTGACTCAGCGGCAGGAGGGACGCTGTAGCGAGCGAGATTCCCCTTGATTTGACTCGATGTACTCCAGCGACAGGACAGCGTCGTGGAGTGGTGTTAGCGGGCCCGCCCCGCTGCGAGGCTGGGTCGCGGGCTGTGGCCCACGCGCTCTTCACAGGCATGCACAGTCCGCTCGGTGTTGATTGCTTCCCTACATGTTTGTGAGCTGTCTTGCCATTGCCGCCTTCGTGCACTCGAGTCATTGTCGAGTCGTTTGTATCAGCCTCGAGGACACTGTAGCGGTCTTGGTCTTGGTCTTTGCCACGTTGCCCAAATCATGTTAACTCACACAGAGAAAAATGCTAACCATCGCTTAGTCATGATGAGTGGTGTCGATCCTGAACTTTGGTGGCAAAGGACAAAGCGAAACTCGTCCTCGCCAAACACAAGGATGATAGAGTGTATAATAAACCAGCGCGTCTCTCTCGACCCCGTATGAGACACAGGTTTGTTAGCCGGCCTCGCGACTCTCTTGATTCGGAATGAACGCGAAAGCAACGATGCATATCGAAGTGGCGGTATTCGGGCGAAAAGCGGGACGCAACGGAGTGCAGTGAAGAGAAGCGCAGGTGAATGGATACTCGGACGGTGATAGCATCCGTTTCAACGCGAGGACGAAGTCGTCTGAGCAGCTGAGTTTGTGAGAGTTCATTTAGGAAGTGTAGCAACAGCGTACAAGATCGAGCAGAGTTCCCGTGATCGGCACCTATGTAGCGAGTACGTGACAGTGAGTGTGTCCAGCAGGCCCATGCTGAAGGAGTACACGAGCGCAGCTGGCTCACACTACGAGGCGAGCAGCGAAGGACGGGGGTTACAGACGGAAAGATCGCCAACAGCGAGTGCGAGGCGCGATCTTGCGCGGAGGGGCACCGAAGCAACGCACGAGCGGCTCACAGCAGCCAAGCGAACCGATGGCTGAGGGCGTCCGAGGCTAGCGACGGGCTGTTCGCGGGCGAGGGCTCACTTGGCAATCTGCCAGGCAGCGAACACTAGCAACAGCCACAGACAGCAACAGACAGCAACAACAGAACAGTAGAGCAGCAGCAACTGCCGACAGTACAGGACGAGCTACGAACAGACAGGACAAGTCAGACGGATTGACCGGAGGCTTGCTGGTGACGTGGAGCGCACCTGTAGAGTCGTGTAGTGTAGCAGCAGGGGGAGGTTGCAGTGCCGACTTGAAGTGGCCGCGATTGACGAACAAGTGAATAAATAGGGACTCTTAGCGGGGTTCCGGCTGCTGAGTGTGGCCAGTTCGTGTCATTATCTTTCTGCATCCACGGACCTTGCCCGCAGCAGCACTGTAGCGAGCTTGCGGACCACCGACGAGCAGGTGTCCCGAGACTCGCTACACCTATTATAGCAGGGTGCTCACTTACAACATCCCATAGGGTTACTACTTAGCAGACCCATGCAAACCTCGGCTCGGGTTCTAAATGAACTACCCCCTCCCCCCACGATGCCGCATTGACGGAAATATGCAAGATCACCTTCTGAAGTAGATCCACCCATTCCAATGAGGGAAGACGAATCGACACGGTAGCCAGATTGGTGTCGGCTAGTGTTCGCTCAAAAGCGAACTGTATAGCTAACAACACTAGCGTTTGCAAACTGTTTGTTAGTGTATAGTGAATTTGGCATGCATGTTTGTTTGTGGAGTTAGACACTTCATAACGAGAAGTATTCGTCTTGAAGGATTTAACTAAAGAAGAGTTGAAGCTCTTTTCACCTGACTTGCATGCGAAGATCTTCTGGCTACGCCGTGGCGCATACATGAAATTGGATTCGACAACGGGTAACAGTCCTCTTGAGGAGCCATTAACTTTACATGCCAGTGATAGAGCAGCAAACATACAAGCGCGTTTGCAGGCAGCTACAGTTAGTGCGTTGTGAGAATCACTAACATGTTTGCGGAGAACATTAGTGCCGGCCCAGGCTGAACCTGCAGCGCCCATCGAGTGCGCAAAGTGTGCTCGAAAAATCTTTTGAGTATCGCCGCTAGTTTCCAACCCGCTGCAATCGAAAACGTAAAATGCAATGACGCCTTGGTAAAAGGGTGTCAGTGTCCAAGGGTGATTGTGCCACCAAACAGTTCAACACATGTCATTATTCTTGCTCATCTTGGATTGCGCGACTCGCTATACAAGCCGGCATCTTCGATGTCGCTATCCAGCGTGCCCAGCTGGCATAATCGTCCTATGCAAACTACTGCATGCCAGGCGAGCCTATGGTGGGAATATTATTGAAATCGACCGGGTTTGCATCAGATTTTATTGAAATCGACCGGGTCTGCAATGGGAGGGGGTCACTTTAACTGTCACTATGCTACGCGCTACGTGCAACCCAAAACCCCATATGCTCGCTGCGCTCGCGGGGACAGAACCCTAACAAGCCCGCTGCGGCTCGCACGCGTCGCCTCCGCTTGCCAGGCAGAACATTGCTGGGTCCTGGGTTTGCAGTCGCACACGGACAGTCAAACCGCAGGCGGCTCGCTGCGCTCGCTCGTGACATCTGTCCCCGTGCTGCCTATACAGTTTTTCTTATTAAACTCCAAACACGGTCGATTTCAATAATATTCCCCTATGGTGGTCTTGCAGAGTTTACAGCAAGCGCAGGCCCCATTTGTCCAGTAAGCCTGACGGGTTATCCACGTGCCACTTACCATCTAATACGAAAGTTGGTCTCTGCACAACATGATGTCGCGATAATACTCGGCATTAGTACATCGCAACCTGGATTGTGAGTGACGTGACGTGACGAAGGCCGCATTATTCACCACGTGAGCAGTAGTTCATTTCCCAATTCAACGGCCAGCGCCCAAGTCGTCTCTCAAATGGACCCCGTCGTCTTCCACGCCCCAGTCTCCAGGCACTCCCCCTGGGCCTCGACCGTCGCGAGGCCCGCATTCCAGCGAGACCCGCTCGACGACACTCAAGTCGGCCAAGGTGGCGAGTTCTACCATCGCGCAGCCTCGACGCCGACCGCCCCGCATCACTATCCGCCAGAGCGATCGGCTCTCCGCACGACAATAACGCGGAAGTCGCCTGGAAATGCTTTGTTAGCGGAGGGCATCCCGGTTGCGCTCCGCTACAACGCCGACCCTCGCGACAACTTCGCGGTTCCCAGCAACGCACGGCTCGAGGACTACCCCACTCAAACCGACACCCACGATACTCCCAACGCTCGGGGGCGACTGCAAACCGCCCGTCGTCGCGAGCAGTGCCGCCTTAACCAGGCCCGCTACCGACTTCGCCAGGACCGGAAGGTCCAGCTGCTGAACGAGACCGTGACCAAACTCCGCGAAGAAATCCCCTTGCTGGGGCTTCAGCGAGACCGCATCTTGTTCGGCACCAAGCAGAGCATCTTCAATGTGGTGGTTGAGTACTTCCATCTCTTCCGGCACGGGGTCCGCTTGGGCAACTACGTGCCAGACTCGCAGACGCAGCACCAACAAGTGTTCCTGCGCTCCGCCATGTGTCCCAACGTCCTTCTAGGCGAGCGGCAGGGCGTGCACGCACTCATGGAGCAGTGGCGCCGGTACTCGTCGTACTTCGAGGACCTCAACTTCCAGCTGGAGCACATGGACGAGAGGCTGAAGAACCTCGTCACCGTTTCGGCCTCCATGACTGTGACCATCACTGAGGCCACTCTGAAGCACGTCTTTCCCCATTTGGTCAACTCGAAGCTGGGCGAGACGCTGCTGGGGCGGCGCTTGATGCTGCCGTGCTCGCTCTGCTTCGAGTGGGACGACGCTAGCAGCCACGTCGTGCAGCTGGAGATGACGGTGGACTTCCTCACCCCCGTGAACCGAGTGCTGAACTCGCTGAGTGACACCGCGTTCGTGCTCGGCCAGGCGCTCGTTACTCTCGACGGGTCCATTGGCAAGTTCGACACGTGGGAGTAAAGGCACTCAGTAGCAATAGCAACACGGTGTAGAAAACTACAAGACTCTGTAGTTTTCTTCAACGCATACAGATATTCAATACACAGCACTGCAATTGCAACAACCCGTTGGAAATACAGGGTGTGGAGCTCGTCCGGGACGAGGAGCGGGTTGTGATGGGTTTTGGCTTCTAACGTCCTTGCCATCTCCCCGCATTTCTTCATGCCGGCGCGTCGTAAGCGATCGGCATCGAGCCGAGCCTCGAAAAGGAAGAAAAGACACAACAAAGCTGGTGCCCCCGACTCCAACAGGGCCCCAGAGAAGCAGGGGAACGTCGCCATGGAGACGAATCGGTTCAAGCCGAACAAGCAGCAGCAAGTCTGGAGAATGAAGCCCCCGCTCCATCTATTCAAGATGCCGGTGGCGATGACCCCCTCGCCTCGAATGCCTCGCAACTTCTTGCCGCGATTCCCAAGCGCAAACCAATTTGCGGAGTGGGTCTTTGACGTCGCCAAACATCGCGCCGTGCAGTTGAATCTGAGTTTTTGCGAGAGGAGCGAGGACGTGCGAGACGCGCTGCTCAAGAAATTCCACCGCTGGCCCGAGACCAAGATCGCGAGTGCAGCGGAGCGATTCAAGACTCTGAACCAGGAGGCGGAGCAGAAATGCCTAGAACAAGTGCAGCTTTACATCCACGAGCTGCGCGGGAAGTTGCTAACCGGTACAAGCGCGTTGTTTTGGCTCGACGTCCTGCAGCCCTTGAAGCATCCTGCAATGCTGCCGAGATCCGAGGTGCGAGCGGTGCTCGTGGCGTTGCTGGACGAGATCATGGCGACTGACGGTCTCTTTGGGCTGCTGACGAAGACGGACGAGCGCCTTTGGGCCGTATTGACGCTGCCGCTGAAGCTTGAGCCGTTGTTCCGAGGAGTTAGCGCGTTGGCAATCTGCGGCCACGAAGTGTCGGCGGTTGAGGCGATGCAGTTGCTGACCTTGTATGCAGAGCAGTACACGGCGTTCTCGAGCCAGAAGAAGAAGAAGCGCGTACTCCCGCTGGGGTTGTCTGTCGTAGCCAGCGTCGCGGCGTTCGCCCCACTAGAGGTCTCCGCTTCCAATCTGAGTGAACTTCCCGGCCCACTGCGCGAGAAGTTGGCGATGCCGCTCACTGTGATGATCCCCGATTGGTTTGCAGTGATTGACGCAGTGCTCGATCGCCTGGAGAAAACCCTCACAGCTCGGTGGGCGGTGTGTGAGCGAGCTCCGTACGAGGAGGAACTCAAGGCCACGGTGCAGACTGCACTCCAAGAGGCTTTCGAGCGACTTTCCCACGCATTGGCGACCGACCAACTGTACGCGATGAGGAACGTGGGCGGTGAGAGACCGAGCGCCAATGGTGAAGACCCTCTTGCCGTCAGTGTTCAAAGCGAAGGCGAGATGCTACTACCGGTAGTGCAAATGCACCACGAGAGCATGTTGATGTAGCGTACAGGCAGCGCGTGAGAAATACAAACAAGCAGTGCAGTAAGTAGAAAAAATATCTCTGAAGCAGTAGGAATCCAACGTTCCTTTGCATGTTCATGATCCCCGTAGTTGGAATCTTTCAACTGTAGTAGTGGCTGGTGCTGGTCGGGTCCCAGTTTTTCAAAGGCACGCCAGTTCTTCTCGCTTGGAAAAGTCCTCGTCAAGTCGACCCACTTCGAAATTCGATCTTCACACTTGGAAATTCCGCGCGGGCAACAAGTGGATCGAGAGGAAGAGCAAGCCAAGACCAAGAAATGCGCTTCAACGTGGGTGCGGCGCAGAAGCTCATCAGCTCGGACTGCTTCCGGCTGCTGAGTTTGGCGCCCGAAGTGCAGAACGATGTCGAAGTGCTGAAGACCGTGCTCGAAGAGCTGGAGGTGATGCGGCTGAGCCAAGCGCTGGGGATGCTGTCGTCCATCAACCCCAAGGACTTTGAGATGGAGATGCTGGAGGCCCGCGAGTTCGACGACGACTTTGCCATTTTCCTCCGGAAGGAGGTCTTTGGGAGGGACGAGAACCGCGAGACTGGCGGCGTCAAGGTCGTCTCGCTCTTTGGGAAGCAAGACGCGGTGCGGTGTGAGCTCGAGAGACTGAGCTGCTGGTCCGAAGACATGGAGAAGAACTTGAAGGCTGAAGACCAGGGAATCTACTGTGTCAAGCGCGGCGACGACGCCGGCGGACACTCGTTGGTCCTCTTCGGGTGGATCCAGGACTGCTGGTTCCGGAAGTTCCGACTGCGCGATACTGCGACGTACGTGCTGCGGTTCCTGACGTGTCTGAGCCCCGACATGGTCTGCTGTCTGTCGGCTGAGGACGTGGAGCTGCTAGAGCGGACGGTGGCCGATATGAACTCCAACAGTTTGGACGCCTGGAAGTCGTTCTCCGTCGCGTTCCACGTCGAGCGGCAGGAGGAGCAGAAGGACGCCGTCAGCTATGAAAGCCTGGCCAGCATCCTGCTACCGACAGGCTCCGCTACCCAGAAGATTCAACTGCTGAAGGGCAGCTACCCGGCGTTCTCGGTTGTCGAGCCAGCCCCCGCCATGAAAAAGACCGAGAAGATGAGTCAGCGGTTCGGCAGCGTCAAGGAGTTTGCGAGCTGGGTAGTGGCGGAGTCGAAGGAACGCAACCTGCGCGTCGAGTTCGGCGGAATGGACTCGGACTCTTTCTGTAGAGAGATACTGAAGGCAGCGGGGCAATGGCCCGAGGAGGAGCTGACAAAGGTCAAGGAGATGACGACCCGCAGCCTCCAAACCTCCGAGGAACAGGCGCACGATCGCGCTCAAGCGCAGATCGAGGAATACCGCGCCGCGCTGCTTGGCCACATGGACAAACTGTTCGACTTGGACGTGCTGTACAAGGCGGCGAAGGACGAACCAGCCTTCGTGACTCTGAACGAATACGTGCAAGACGTTCAAGCGAACCGCGCCATTTGGAGCAAGATCGACTCGAAGACGCAAGCGACTCTGAATTTGCCGCTTCGCCTCAAGAACCAGCTGAAGGCGATCGCTTCCACGTTCCGAGACAACTTAGCGAATGTCACCGATGGGGAAGATGTGACCGAGTCTCTCGCGAAATTCATGCACGACTTTACTGTCTCGGACACACAAGTTACCGACAAGAGTGACGGGTTGTGGGGGAGGGCTTGGAAACGATTTTTTGGGCACGACACGTCTCTGATGTCGGACATATTCCGTGAATGCATGGCAAAGCCTTTGGCTGAAGCGCGTGAAGCCTGGTTCGAGGCCGTGGAGGCCGTGCTCGCCGTCGCGGAAAGGGTGATGACCATCAAGTGGAATGAAGAAACTCAACACTCGCTACACCAATCGTGCGCAGCGGACCGGCAAAAGCTGGTGGCGGATGCTTTTCGAGGTCTCCTCCGGTTTTGGCGAGATGAGCACGACGGAGGTCTCGTGATAACAGTTTCTCCGCGGGCGCGCCATACGATGGTTTACTGCGACATACAGAGGGAGCACTGGAAACCCGCCACGGACCAGATGAAGGTGTTCAAGCTGGCGCCGAATGATAAGGGATCTTACGACAAGATTGAGCTCGGTACTCATCGTTTGGAGCCCGGTGCTAAAATCCTCAAGGCGTTCACGATCAAGAACCACTGCATGATCTTGGTGACGACGTCCCCGCGAGGTACGCTGGTAGAACGCGTCGATTTTCCACTCAACCGACGCTGGTTGTTTGAGACTACCGGGAACGTGACATTCAATCGTTTGTTTGGTCGGACGGCGTCGCTATGTGACTTCAACGTTCACGAACGAGTCATAGCTTTCGTCGAGGAAGGCGGTCGGGTGGTGATCTACCGCTTCAACGAGACGTTTTCGTCGCTGGAGATCTACAAGCGCGTTGAACTGTCGTTGCGGACATCGTTGACACTTCCCGTGGCGGATGTGCTCCTCGTGGAAGGGACTTTATACGCAACCGACATGAATGGGTCGATTCAGTCTGTGAACTTGAGGAACCAGCAAACTTCACGGGAGGTGCAGATTTTGCCGTCGGGGTCGCGTGCCCCCAACAGTTCGCTGTTCGCTACGGCCGACAACATGGTGCTAGGTTTTGTGATGGAAAAATCGTCTGACGATGATCAAGACTCGATATTGTGTGCTGTCGCCAGCGAGGACTTTCGTGATGTTCCTGTTATCCAGTCGGGATACAATCTGCTGCCATCGCGGGGTTTGTTGGTTCAATGCTTTGACGATGTGCTGTTTGCAGTCGACGAAGAGATGAGGGAAATCTCCGTTTACCGTCTGGCGGTGACGGTGAGAAGCGAGTCGTTCCGCATCCAGCACTCGAAAGAGCATTCAATCAATGGCAGCAAGACGGAGGCCGATGAATCGGATGCCGAAGTGGGTCATTGGCTTCGAGCCTTCTACCACACATACGAGAAGTTCCCGGTGCGTGGGCTGATTCGCAGTGTAAATGACACTCGGGCGACATTGAGAGTGCACTTGGCGTGTAGCTCAGCCTTGACGAAGCCCGCTGAAGAGATCTGCCGCAGCTTTTTCCAAGCCATGATGCGCGACCTCCGCAAGCTGAACAAGCCTCTTGGTGGCATGGACTTGGCTCGAGACTTGACGTTCCTAAAGAACTCGAACACTGCCATGGACTCAATTACAGTCCAGCCCCTTCGGTCGTTCCTCCAAGAGCTGATCACGTTTGTTCCGATCCAAGTCTGCCGTACTGAAGGCAACTCGCTCACGGTGATGACTAACGGCAAGGCGCAGCCCACGGACACGCAGTCGCAGGACGTCCAAGCTGTGGACATTGCGCGCTCCATCCGATTCGGGCTTCTGTCACCGTTGCTTGAGTCGTGGCAAGGGCGTTGCGTTGTCATCACTTCCATGGGGAAGCAGTCCACAGGCAAGAGCTATCTATTGAACCACTTAACGGGGTCTTCTTTCGCCATCGCTGGAGCGCGCTGTACCGACGGAGCGTGGATGTCGATCCGGATTCTACCGGGAAATGTCCTCCTGGTTGTCTTGGACTTTGAAGGCTTGGGCTCTTTTGAACGCACGGAGCAGGAGGACGTCTTCCTGTCGGTTTTCAATGCGTCCATCTCGATGTTCACCATTTTCCGTATGGAGATGCGGTACGACAAGGAAGTGGACGATCTGTTCGCTCGGTTCCAGAAGGGCGTGGCCTTGATCAAGGGCGACCCGAGTCTTTTCCGTGGCAAGCTGTACATGTCCGTGAAGGACGTGAACCCGAACGATCAGAAGGGGGTCATGGACGAGTTTGTGGCCAAGTTCCAGAAACTGGTAGGCGCCAACAAGGACAGCAACTTCTTGGTGGACTTGTACAAGGGCCAGCTGGAGATCAACTGTTCGCCGCCTTTGGGCACGATCAGCTACTACCAGTCGCTGATGCACGCCCAAAACTTCATCGAGAATTCTCTGTGTGGGGTGGACACTGCAGGCTTCCGCAGCGGAAAGACGTTCCTGAACTGCATTCGCTTGGTGCTCGCTAAGATCGCAATCCTAGACTGGACGTCGCTGGATGAAGGCGCGAAGCAGTTCCAACTGTCCGAGATCAGTTCGAAGCTCCCCGGTCTTCTGCGTACGGGCTGTATTATCCCGCAGGAGTACGTGTCGAGGAACGAGGACATCGCGCAGTACCTGAAAGAAGACATTGTGGTGGCGGGTAACGGGAGAGTGATTGACGTTGACCTGGAGACGATGATCGCTGAGTATCCGGCGCTGGCGGAGAAGTGGACGGCCCTCAGTGAGAGCGTGGACCTGGACGCGTTGGTAGACTGGGAGATTGATCTCGGATTCGACTGCAGCTCCACGACGGACGAGATCCTCGAACAAATCCATGGGGCGATCAAGCAGCTCCTTCGACTGTTCCTTCGGCCAAACGCGAACATTCGTGGGGGCAAGGTGTCGCGAGAGATCGTGGACGAGTTTGACGCGTTCCTGGCCTTCATCGTGCGTCGTCGTAAGGCTCGCATCTCGCTCTGGGCGAAACAAATGCTCGGAGGCAAAGTCTCTGAAGAATGGAAAGCAGTGGAGCAGCAATATCTCGGGCGGTTCCAGATGCTGCTCACGCGTTGCCAAAGTCAGTGTGACGAGTGCCGTTTTGGCTGTATGAAAGCCGCGGCCCACTCGGGGACAGACAAACACGACTGCGGGGGCAACCACAAGTGCGCGGGTCGGTGCGAATACTGCGAGAGCAGTGAGCACTTCGGAAAAACTCCATCCTGCGCCAAAGAAGCTGGTCACGAAGGCAAATGCGAGTGTGCGGACGGAGATCACACGTGTGGCCGAGACTGCTGCATGGCCAACTCGCCGAACTGCGGCAAGAAGTGCTCGCTGAAGCGCGGCCACCTGGACCTTCACAAGTGCGACGTTCCCACGCACACTTGCGGTGAAGAGTGCTCGGCGCAGAATTGCTCTGGTCGGTGCGTCTTGAACGTCGAAGAGCCTCACACCGCGCACAAGTGCGTCGAAGTGCGATGCATCCAGAAGTGCGTCATGGACGGCTGCAATGAAGTCTGCGGCGCGATGGACCATTTCCACGGCCAAGTGGACGTTGCTGTTGTGTTCTCGGTGGAAAATGACGACGAGAAGGGGGCGACCACGTTTGATGCAGCCTCGGAAGCTCCGGTCGTGCACATGTGCGGCAACGGACACGAATGCCAAGCCCTGTGCGAGGAGAAAGGCATCTGTCGCGTCGATGTGTTCCTCAAGCAGTCGTCGAAGACATTCAAGGGCGCTCGAGGCACGTTCCAGTTCACATTCCAGGAGATGAATGGGTCTCGCAAGAAGTGTGCGAAGCTGTTGCCTCCTGGTCAGCAAATGCACCAGGGCGCGCATACGTGTGTCTGCGAGCGTGACGAGGAAGCCGAAGAAGGAGAAGGCGAGACCATCCACTACTGCGACGTTCGCTGTCCGTGCTGCAGCTACTTCTGCCAGAAGAAGCACGGCCACTTCGGCTCGCACACGACGTCGCACGGCAACATGCGCAACACGTACTTCCTGTCGGACGCCGAGGAGATCGACATCGAAGAGCGCAAGTACAAGGCTGGCGAGATGGGGATCGCTGAAATGTGCAACTTGTACTGCTCCAAGATGGGCCGTGAGCACGTGCACTACCTCGACTGCGAGCAAGGCAGCAAGCAGAAGTGCGTGTACTCGGGCAGCAGCTCGGATCAGCGTCGCCACTGCACGCGCGCGCTAGAGCCGAAGCCCGACAAAGAGACCGACGAAGTGCTGCACGAGCAGTTCTGGAAGACGCTGGGCTGGGAGGACCCGTGCACGTCCAAGATGGAGCTGGAGCTGTTCGGCAAGTGCGGCTACAAGTGCGACGCTCCCGACCACGACGAAAAGCCCTCGCACTGCATCCTCCCAGCGTGGCACAAGCCCGAGCCCAAGCCCAGAACGGGCTTCGACGGGTTCACGTACGTGAGCGGCCACAAGTTCGAGTGCTCGCACGTTGCGAGCGGTGGCAAGATGCACCATGTCTTCGTGTTGGACTGCTCGGGCTCAATGAGTGGGCGGCCTTGGAGCGACCTGATGGCCGCGTGGAAGGAGTACGTCTACAACCGAATCGCGGACGGAGCAACGCTGGACTTGGTGTCGGTCGTCACCTTTGACAACTACGCGCAGATCGTGTACGAGGCGCAGAACATCACCACGATGACGAACGCGAGCGTTCCGTACCGTGGAGGGGGTACTACGTACGCTGCAGGCCTGCGCGCTGCGAACGAGGTGCTGTCGAGAGTGAACTTCGACACGTACAAGCCAGCGATTGTGTTCTTCAGTGACGGCCACCCGAGTGATCCGCTGCACGGCGAACAGCTAGCGACGCACATCCGGGCTTGCTACGAGAAGAACGGGCTGCAGGCGTTTGCTGTGGGCTTTGGCAGTATCAATCTGAACATATTGGAGCGCGTCGCGGAGAAGCTGGGAGGCAGCTACCACCACGTGCTCACGGGCAACGAGCTGAAGGCGACGTTCTTCAGCATTTCCGCCTCGCTGAGCACGCGCGCAGGCTTGGCGCTGACGAAGCCGGACCACGAGCGCAACTGTGTCATTTGCGGCCAGGACTTGGCGTCTGGCGAGACGGTGAAGCTGGGGGCGTGTGGCCACGAGCTCCACAAGGCGTGCTTGGACGTGCTGGTTCGCAACGCTGAGCAAGATGGCGAGCTTGCTCGCTGCCCGTCGTGCCGCCGCGAGATTTCTGCTTGATGCCGAGCAGAATTCCAGGGCGTGTTGCCAACAAGCCGCTAGTTTTTTTTCTTCATGTGTTGCGTCGAAGTAGGTGAATGGCAGGTAAAGCGTCGAGTAATGCGAGTTACGAGACTGTCTTGGCCATTTAAGTTTGCTACACCACTTGATCTTGTCTGCCAGATAGATGACTATGCTGTAGCTTCGTGCACCACCTTGCCTTTCACGAAAACCTTTGCAAAATTGCGGTCGTCTCCGTTGTGAATAGCCTTTTGGAAGACGTCCATGGGCGTATCACGGTCCGACACCACCAAATTACTGCCGCGGTCCACATCCACAAGAATCGCGTCGAAGCACTTCCCAACTGCAAAGCTGCCCGTGTCGTTCTCCAGGCGCAGCGCCTTCGCTCCTCCCATCGTCGCCAACCAAAATGCGTCCTTGAAGTCAAACGGCTGCGGTGGAGCTCCGGACGTGCCGTCTCGCATCTCCAGCGCCTTGACGCCCAACACGCACGTCTGGATGGCGCGCAGCATGCTGGGCGAGTACCCTCCGGCGATGTCCGTGCCCAGGCCGACATCCACGTCCTTGTTCAGCACCTTCCTCACGTCCAGCAGCCCGTTGGCGAAGAAGAAGTTGGACAGCGGGCAGCACGCGATGGACGTCCCCGTGCGGCGCATGACCTCGAGCTCCTTCTCCTTCAGGTGCACGGCATGGGCCATGCAGCTCTTCTCCGTCAGCAGCCCCGCCTCCTCGAACAGCTCCGTGTCACGCCGACCAGGGTGCAGCGACTCCACGAAGGCCTCTTCGTCCAGGGCCTCGGCGATGTGCGACTGCACGTGGACGTCGTACTTGGCCGCCAGCGCTCCCAGCCCCTTCAGCAGCTGCAGCGAGCACGTCGGCACGAACCGCGGGGTCACCACGGGCCTCACCAGCTCGTTGCGCTTGGCCAGCGCGTACTTGACGAACTCCTCGGCGTCCTCCAGACATTGGTCCAGACTCGGCGACACGTACGAGTCGGGCGCGTTCCGGTCCATAGACACGAGGCCAATGAGCGCGCGCTGGCCGCGGGTCTCCGCCAGGTCCGCCAGGATCTTGGTGGCCTGGACGTGGATGGTGGCGAAGTACTGGGCCGTGGTGATGCCCTCGCGCAGCATCCTGTCCAGCAGGCGGGCGTACCAGCGCGAGGCGAAGCTCTCGTCCTCGAAGCTCTGCTCCACGGGGAACGTGTACTTGTCCAGCCAGCGCATGAGCGGCTCGTCCGTGGCCGTCCCCATGAAGACGAACTGCGGCGCGTGCACGTGCGTGTCCACGAAGCCAGGCATGAGGAACTGCCGCGGAGAGAGCTGCAGCACGTCGGAGGGCGCGCAGGAGGACAGCAGCAGGAGGTCTTCCGCCTGCGTCTGCGAGTGGAAACAAGTGATGCGGCCGGACTCGCGGTCGATCGAGAGGAAGGCGTCCTCGAACAGCTCGACGGAGCCGCGCTGCGGGGCGTGCACCACGCACCCGCGTACATACTGGATCCGTCCAGCAGGTGTCGTCATTTTCGACGAAAGGTGTAGTTCAATGCGACAAAACTTGTAATGATACGTACACGTTTGTGTCAATTTGGACAACGATCAAATCTAAATATATCTGTAACGATACAGCACGTTCATCGCGGGTACGAAGAGATGGGTTCAAGTTTTAGACAAGGACCAAATTTGTGGTCGATTTTACTGTATGTATTCTTTTTTTCCAAAATCAAACATTTCCTAATCAAACATTTCCTAATCAAACATTTCCCAATTTCGAGAGCAGAATACCTACAATATTACGGTTATATAACGGCTTGTATTAGGAAATTGCTCACATGTCAAAGGAAACGGACAAGCTTCGAACCAATGGTTTTAATGGTTTCAAAGTGTGAACCAACCCGCTCGTGTCAAGCCTGCCAACGTCGACGTCGTTTACCGGAGACCTACGGTTGACCCGTTTCAGCGAGCAAGATGGTGTGCGAAGGTGCAAAGCGATAAGCGAAACAGCAGCTCCACCGCCCACAAGCGGGCCTCCCTACTCGTGTCCTTGCATTTCTCATTGCGGCATTCCTCAATTTGCCCCCAGTGCAGCACTTTCCCCGCCACTACTCGCACCCCTCCCTCAACGACCATGAAGACCACAATGGTAGCGCTCGTTCTCGTTGGGATGCTCATCCCGCGCGAGGCTCAAGCCAGTGACACCGAGCACTCGTGTTGTTACAACGACCACGGATTAACTCCGACTATGTGTCGTGCGATGGGGCTAAACCCTCCTTGTCCATCACGACGGTGGAAGACGTGACGGTCTTCCAATACTCGGACGGGACGACCGTACCAAACTGCGAGGTCTCGACTAGCGACACAACATCGACGGCCACTTCAACGTCGACGTCGACGTCAACGGACACCTCGGCGTCCTCCTCAGGCACGTCGACATCCACGGCTACGTCGGCTTCCACAGACACGTCGAAATCGGCGGACACGTCGAAGTCGTCGTCGGGGGCGGCGGTCGCCACGACCGCGAACGGAGCGTGGACGTCATCGGGTCCCGGCTTGCTGGGGCTGCTTGTGGCGGCTACAGCAGCAATCGTCTGCCAGTCGTAAGAGGCTCGCCGAGCTTGAAAAGCCTCGTCCTGGTTAGTATTCTTCTTCTCGACGGCGCGCGACTTCCAGTATTGCCGTGAAAGGGAAGGCGAGGCAACTTAGTTACTTAGCAGACCCCTTTCAAAGCCTTGCACAGATCGATGCACGCTTAACAAAAATGCGAAGCAAACTACAAAACCAAAACGCTTACTTTCAGTACTTTTAGCATGACCATGACCTGGTGATTGTGCCGATCGATTTCGAAACAGGGCAAGATGACAACGTTGCAGCTTCATGCATCACCTTTCGTTTCACGAAACCCTCTGCAAAGTTACGAACCTCCGCGTTTTGCTCGTGCTCGTGCACGTCCACGAAGCCAGGCATGAGGAACTGCCGCGGAGAGAGCGTCATTTTCGGCGAAAGGTGTAAAATGTACACCTTTCGTCGAAAATGTACACTGTACATGTAGTTCAAAGTAAAGTGCCCCCTCAATTAGTACCCCTTTCCTAACAGGCCGTCTAACTAACGCTAAAAATCATCTTTACTGGATGAGTTTCACATAAAGAGTTCACTTTGGTTTACAAAATTCAAGTAATCATAACTTGAAAATTATAGAAAACATTTTATTATTGCCTAAAACTCAAACCTACAGATACAGTACAAGTAAAGCTTAAGGGGGTGGGGCACTAAAAGAGGATGGGGCACTACCCCACTCAAATTCTTGGGGCACAATCATACTATTTCTAAGTGAGTGAAGGTCGTCTGATGTGATGTGCGCCACACGTCGCATACACTGTTCGATCCATTTTCCGACCTCCGACCACCAGTGCGCACTCGGCGCCGTCCTCTCTCTCTCTGTGTCTCGGCTTCCCGGCTCGGCCATGGGCGTCCGCGGACTCACGCGCTACTGCCAGCAGCACGAGGCGGCCACGTCCGAGGACGTGTCGGACCTGCGCGACGTGACGCTGGCCGTGGACTTCGTGGGCTTCCTCTTCCACCTGTGCGACGAGCTGTTCCGCGCGAGCGGCGCGTCGGCCTCGTGGCTGCTGCTGGGCGGCTGCCCGCTGCGTCTGGAGCGCCACGTGGACGCGTGGCTGCGCAGGCTGCGCGCGCGCAACGTGCGCCTCGTGTTCGTGACGGACCCGCCGCAGTGCTTCGGCGGCGAGAGCCACCGCAAGGGCCACTGCCTGCAGGACCGCGCGCAGCAGAAGAGGGCGCAGATCGAGCAGCTCGGCCGCAGCCTCGAGACGACAATCGTTGGTGCCCAGGAGGCTGCAACTTCTGGCACTCCCGGGACTGCAGCTCCAGCTCCAGCTTCGACGGACTCGAGGGAGTCGAGCCCCAGCGCCAGCCCGCACCAGAAGGACCGCGTGGCCAAGACGCTGCTGCAGACCAACGGCCGCTTCCCGTTCGCCAGGGAGAAGCTGCGCGGCGTGCTCAAGAAGCATGGGATCGGCATCCAGACGGCCAGGCGCGAGGCGGACGAGGAGCTGGGCGAGCTCGTGAGAGCGGGCCAGGCCTACGCCGTGCTGGCCGAGGACTCGGACTTTCTGGTCATGAGCGGCGTCAAGTACATTCCCTTTGGAAAGTTGAGCTTCTATGAGGACGAAGAAGGGGGGGCCAAGGTACGCGCGAGGGTTTTTTCGTCGGAGCTGGTGGCCGAGTCTCTTGGCCTTGAAGTGGAGCAGCTCGTGGACCTAGCGCTCATCTGCGGCAACGACTTCACGTCGCTGCTGGACAACGAATATGGTATGGCAGACATGCTGGACTTCCCTGTGCAGAGGACACAGGCCGGCAGCTCGCTGTACCCCGCGGCTGCAGCCAGGTGGGTGGCGGAGCACTTGCCGACGCTCGAGAACCCTTTCCTGACGCAGATTGAGGAGAAGAAGGAGGGCTTCTTGCGCGCGTTGTTCGAGATTTATCGATTCTATGGACATGGTAAAGCTTTCTTGAAGAGATTCCCGATGAAGATCGAGCCGATCCTGCCCAACAAGAAGGTGAAGCTCTACAAGAAGCTGATCGAGCAGTACGAGTACCCGCCCGTGTCGATTGATGTGTTGGAAGCGAAAGTTCGGGGGTTGAGTCAGAGGTTTGACCCGTTGAAGTCGGTCCCTGGCCATGAAGACAAGTCGCTGGATGAACTGCAAGCGCCGGTGCGACGCTTGTCCTACTTGGTGCTGGACTCGCCAGTGGTGCAAGAGTGCATATTGGACAAAGCAGTCGAAGTTCACGTTGCGCCCTTGCCATGTCTTCGTCCCTTCATGTCAATTCCAGTGCAAGGACGCTCTGCTAGGGCGGTAGACCGGATGCTTCGATCTTTGGTGTTTGTGTTGCTGTACCAAGATCCCGATGGAGGAACCCCCAAGGCAGGACAGCTAGCTGGTATGCTGGGCAAGACAGACAAGCGAGGGCTTGCAGTGAAGAATATTGTGTATGCTTTGCTGGTCTTGTGGAAACGAGATCGCACGTACTTGGCCAATGCTTGTTTGCTGGATGATCGCCTGTTGGAGTTGCTGCTGCTGACGTCATTGGTTTCGCTCTCCGTGGATTCTTCCAAGCAAAAGTCACCTTCAACAGAACCTGTATCGTTTGATGAGCAGCTGCTGACTATGGAGGTTTACGCGGCTGTGGGTGGATATCTGGAGATACTAAAGCAGCTTCATCAGTTGCGTCTTGTGATGGGAAACAAGCTGCCTCAGAACGCTGGCTGTGCAACACTTTTCTCGGGTGAGGTGTTTGTTCAGATTTGCCGCATCATGTTGCAGCATGATACTAACGCTGAATCAAAGTCGAAAAAGCCTGCAAAGAGTGCATCCGGGTTTACACGGAAGGAAGTGGAGCCGGTGGTGAAAGCTTTTGCCGAGATTCCTGACAGCAACCTCTTCTGGACCCAATTCACGTACGTTCGCGCTACGATGCAGCGCATGAAAGCGTTGATCGTACTTCCAGCTGATCTTGCAGGTGCTGCCGTTGAAAGCAAGAGCGCTGCACTTAAAGCGCTGGAGAATGCTATGGTGCAGAATGCTGCCAGTGATACTTCGGCGCCTTCCCCGCCAGCACCAGTTGCACCGCCGCTGCCGCCAGCCCCGCCGTTGCCGTCTGACAATCGGTTTGTGCTACCACTACCGCCTGGACCACCCACAAAGCTCCAGGCTTCAGCGCCGGCATTTAGCCCTCGCTCAGTAAAGGGGTTGATGCCTGCCTCTGTCGCCAAACGGCTAGGCACTGATAGTGCGGTCCGCCAAGGTGGTTCAATTCCCGAGGCTGAGCCGAAAAAGCCTGTGAGTCTGAAGGGATTGATGAAGACGCTACCAGTATTTGCTCATCGTGAGGAGATTTTGGAGAACGTTGCAGACAATCAGCTGACGATTATTCAAGGCGAGACTGGCTGCGGCAAGAGCACGTCTGTGCCTCAGTTTTTGTACGACTCGTGGGCTCGAGACCGGGCTGCTAGCGAGCGTTCAGTGAACATCTACGTCACGCAGCCGCGGCGAATCGCTGCGATCGAGCTTGCCAATACTGTGGCGAAGATGCGCGAAGGGAACGAGTTTGAGGAGGACGGCCAAGTAGGCAAAGTCATTGGCTACAGGATTGGGCAGAAACAAATGACTTCCAGCAAGACCAAGATCACCTACGTCACGACAGGATACATGGTCGAGCGTATCATCCACGATCCGGAGGCTTTGAGCAAGATTACTCACTTGATGCTGGATGAAGTTCACGAGCGCAGTATGGATGTTGACCTGTTGCTGCTGCTGCTGAAGTTGCAGCTAAAGGAGCACCCTCACCTCCGCTTAGTGATCATGTCAGCCACAATGGATGCACAGATTCTGATTAAATACCTCGGCAAGGCGCTTTCGACGCGGTTAGTCAGCAGGAAGCCTCTCTTCGTTGGTTCGAAGTTGTTCCCAGTGAAGAACGTGTACCTGGACGAACTTTCTTCGTGGTTCCCAAGTTTGTGGCAGCGTTGTCAAAAGGAGATGGTGCTCATGAGAGACCAGTATCAACTTCTTGCGCAAACTGGCCAAAATGCCACTAGTCAAATGGCAAAGAAGGCGATCTCGAAGATTCACGAGAAGCAGTTGGTTGTTATCGAGGAAATGGTGAGGTCGCTCATTGAGAGCCACCGCTACCAGACTGGATCGCAGTGCATTCTCATCTTCCTCCCTGGCATCGGCAGTATCAACTCACTGTACGATACGTTGAGCCTTCTTGCGATGGGAGCGGGAGGCCAGAATGTCCAAGTCCTCGTGCTTCACTCCGGTATCGAGCTGGAGCATCAGCAGGAAGCATTCAAATTGCTGGGTGAGAGGTCGACGAAGATTATTCTGTCCACGAACATTGCCGAGAGCAGTGTCACCATTCCGGATGTGACTCATGTGATCAATTGTGCCATCGAGAAGCAGATCGAGATGCCCAATGCGGGCAGCTCACACGCTGAGGTTCTCGTCGACACATGGTGCTCGCGTGCCTCAGCTCTCCAACGTTCTGGACGAGCTGGACGAGTTATGCCTGGTACAGCGTTCCATTTGTTCACCGACGCATTCCGCGACCGCTGTATGGCTGAGTACAACACGCCGGAACTGCTGCGAAAACCACTTGATCGAATCGTCCTGCAGCTGAAGGGGCGGTTGAACCAGTTTGGAGTTCCCAGCGCGCTTCTCCGCCAAGCCATGGATGCCCCGGATCTCTCGCACATCGACGGAGCGTACAAGCTGCTGTCGTCTTTCGATGCCATTGACTCGGGGGAGGAAGAGGATTGTCGCCTGACGAAGTTCGGGTCGTTCGTCTGTCAGTTGCCGCTCAGCCTTGAGCTGTGCCGGCTGTTAATGACGGGTGCCTACATGGTTCAAGACAACACCAGCAAGGGCGAGTCGTGGCCGCTGCTGCTGAACGTCGTTGTGCTGGTGGCAATCCTTGCCGTGCCGGACTTGTTTGTGATGCCCTCGTTCTACCACGCGCAGTCGGCGCAGACGTATCTGAAGGAGATGAAGAAGAACCTCAAGGCTAAACTGAAGTTGGATGATGGCATGTGGAGTGAGCCGCTGTCGATTTGGCTGTTCTACATGAAGACGATGAGCGAGCAGTCTGTGAACGTGAAGCGCAACTTGAATGGCGTGTTCCACAAGATGTCGATCTCAGCTCGCCGGTACCAGACGCTGAACTTCTTGATCTCGGATCTCTGTGCGCGATTGATTTCACTGTCGAAGAACAAAACGGGCGAATTCAACCAACTCTTGGACGCCAAGACGGTGATCATGTTGTCGAAGCTGGACGGCTACGCGAGCTCGCAGCGGATGGACAAGCAGCTTCTTCAGTTCGCGCGCGATACTGTGACTGGAAAGCGAGATGAAGTCCGCATTCTGCGCTTCTTAATCGTGCAGAACTACGGCGAGCACCTGATCGGAAGCACACGGTCCAAGCCGCCCAACTTCGCGGACGATGACCTTGACGGCACTGATCGCGTGGATCTGAAGGTGGACAGGGAAGATGCCGGGATGTTCTTGTCGCTGTCGAACAGGGACAAAGCCACACTGTTCAACCAGCTCGCTAGCAGCGCGAACCCACTGGACGAGCTCGCAGCTCTTGCTCACGAGCACAACATCGTGTCCATTTACTCGTACAGCACGCCTCGGAACCAGGAGAGCGAAGACGAAGAGAACTCGTTCAGTGAGATTTCGAAGGACGCCGTCTCAAGGATGAGCTTCCCCTTATCGTTGGTTTACTACATTCGCGGCGAGAAGTTCCCGGTGAATCTGGGCATGCGCCCCAATCCTGAGGAACGCGAGCTCGCGTTCAAGTTCCGAGTGTCCGGCAGTAACTCGTGCGACCTGACGTGGCAACAGCAGAGGGATAACGTCAAGGCATCAACCGGCAACCGCAGCTTGTTTTCGCTACCGATTCGCCCACTCAAGACGAAAACGAAAAAGGGCAAGGAACCGAAGCTCTTGGCGGTGTACGCAGATCGCCTGTTCACCGGAGACGAGACCAGGATGTGGTGCACCAACTGCACGCTGCTGCCTCCGAACAGCGTGTGCTACTACCCGATCATGCTGCTGGTCACCGCTCCTCGCCACGCGAACATTCAGCTCCACATGGATGCTGCTGCTGGAGAGATTCTTCTCGTCAAGGTGGGGGCGCAGGACGCAGTATTCCCGCGCAAGATGGCCCTGAAGGTGGAGGTGCTGGCGACAGTCAACGCTGTTCGAGCTGCATTGTCCGATGCTCTGAATGCGACTGTAGGGGCTAGACGCGTATGCACCTCGGACCTACTTGCACTGTCGGATGACTCGGCTTTCGTGACGAAGGAGAGCAAGGCCAACGCCGGCCGATGCAGGTGGCAGCGCTTGGCCATGAACGAGCCCGACAAGGCGACGTTGGCGGAAGGAGAGACCCCGGCGCGCTTCCCGCAGCTCTACATGGCCTAGGTATGTGTTGTGATGGTGCTTTCTGATTGTAACTCGATCTGTGCGTGGAATTGTCGACAGTGAGGTCAAGTAATCAATCTATCGTCTATTGCCAATTTCATTCTGCTCTTGTGGTGTTGACCTTGTGATCATGGTATGGTGCTCACTTTGTGATCTTCGTGCGGCAAGGATAGGTAGCCGTTACTAGAATGACCAGACGCCTCACAAGACGCTGAGCAGAAAGAGGCTAAGGCGATGTGCGCCGTGACGATCTCCATCGCCCTCCTCCGAACGATCGTGTCGATAGCCAAGTATGCCCAAGGACCCCGAGTTCTTCAATGCCGCGTCCGCTGCGGAGGGCGGAGCATCCGCAGCGACCAAGACGGCGGAAGGCAGCACCCGCAGCGGATCCACGTCTTCAGCGAAGTACCGAGTCTCGTCTCGCCCAACCAACCTGCTGGTACCAAGCGGACTTGAAGCTCCCGGCACTGCGTCACGCTCGCCGGAACCACGGCTGTCAGCTACCAACGTGTCTTCGATGCTGCTGCGGATGAACAAGAACTCGGCGTCACGTTTGTCGTTGTCGGATCCCAGTGGGTCCGAAGCATCAGCCAAGTCCAAGAACGGACGCTACGCCATCACTACCGAAGCTTTGGCCCCGACGACGAAAGGACTGGGCACACCCAAGCTCCCTCAGAAGCTGCGGCAGCACGTGAATCGGCTGCGAAGCCAGTTTGCGTTGGGGTCGGCGTCGGGGTCATCGCGCTCGTTGGCTGTAGGCGGTCGGAGTCCATCGCCAACTCCTAAAGTCCCGAGGCCGAGTCTGTCGACTACATCAATGGGCTCCAGGCGCTTCTCCGTTGCAGCTGCTGCTGCGCTCCAGTACTCACGTCGATCTAACCAGCTCCAGCAACTCCAAGCACCGAAAGACATTGAGAAGCCAGCAGAACAAGTCACCGAAGCACCAACAGCTTCACCGCAAGATCCGGAACCTACGAGCGTCAACGCTGGTACATTCCAAGACTTATTGCGTCCGTTGCAGAGCAGTCTAAGCTGCGCTAGTCTGAGCTCCGGCTGGTCGAGTGACGAAGACGATGAAGCGGAGCAGCTTTTTCGCCAGAGCGAGCGGGAGAATAGCCGAATGCTGCGTGTCTGCTGCTCAATCGACAATCTGATGGTGTCCATCGGCGACCACGCGCAGGAGCAGAAGCACACGGAGGCGATTGTCCGGGGAGCTACGCGTGATCTGGTGAAACTTTTCCAGTTTGCGTTGAAGCAGGCGATCTCAGTCATCTTCGACAAAGCTGAAGACCAAATGGGCAGCAACAACAACAACAGTCCTGGCGTCGAGGAAGCGCGTGCTGTTGCTGTGAAGATTGCCGGGAAGGAGGCGCAGTACGCGATGGAGTTCCTCCTGGAGATCAACGAGCGAATCGGCAAACTCTACGAGTTCTCTCGCTCTGTGTTCGTTTGCGAGGTTGATGGGCTTCGTCAGCGTCTCAAGGAGCTCGAAGACGAACTTGCCGCGGCGGCGTCGAAGTACGACCAGCTTCAAAGCGAAATGCGGGACCTGCGAGACTTCCACGAGCAAAATAATGTAAGTGGCGTAGACTCGTTTGCTGTCGGGTCTTCTGGGGACATGCACCCGGAACTGGAAGATCAGGATGATGCAGCGATTTCAGCTCTCGCGTTCCCTGAGATCCCCGACGCCAGCACGGATGCAAACGACGGAGAGAGCAGTGCACTGAAGCAGCAGTGTCAAGAGCTTTCGCGGCTTTTAGAAATGGCGAAGCAAGAGATTCGGCTGAGTCATCACGAACGCGACGTACAGAAGGCTCGCGTTGCTGAGATCTCAAGTGCGTTGTTCCATGACAGCGAGCTTGACCATCTTCGCAACCAGCTCCAGAGTGAGAAGAAACGCGTGCGAGTACTGGAGAGAGAGAACTTGACTCTGCGCGAATCTCAGCAAGACCAGGCGCTCAAGCTGCAAGCGCTAGAAACGCTACAAGCTGCAAGCTTAGTGACGACTGCAACAGCGAACACTGCCAGTAGTAGTTACGGTGCAGCCCGGCAAGGTGCTACTGTTGCTAGGCCATCAAATGAGCAGGTCTCTACTGTGCCAGCAAGTACTGTGCAGCTAAACGACTTGGATGAGGAGCAGTCTTCCATGCCGACAAGCGAGTTAACCGTTGAAACTCAAGACAACCAGTACAACTTCACAAACACCGGAATGGGATTACCACAAGAGGGAGGTTCTCAAGTTGCCGCGGTGAATTGGTTTTCGCGCATTGTGAATCCTCCGCCACCAGCGAATGTACGGAAGACGCGCAAAAAGCCGACTGAGGCTAAGCCTGAGCAGCAGCCACCTGTGGGTCTCAGCAAGTTCCTCGCGGGTTTGATGATGACTGACAAACAGCTAGCAACGGCAAAGGAGGAGTCGAAGGTGAGAAGACAAGGGAGTGTGCCGACGTTAATTCCATCAGTGGGAACTCTCTCCGCTAGACGCTCGGCGGATGACCGGAGAGGGAACGGTAAGAAGCGGCGACCACGATCTGCTACCACTACAAGTGTATCAAGCAATACTGTTAGCCGCACCAACAGCGGTGAACCTGAAGACAACCCCGAACAAGTCATCGCTTGCTGTCTCCAATTAATCTGGGTCTTCTATCAACGTTTCCTGCTCGCTGTGGAGGCTCAAAATCTCTTGTGTACGCGAGGTGTGGGGGGAGACCCTACGTTGGGATCAGGGGTCGATTTGAGTGCTGGTAGTTCAGCGACGGAGCCGGTATCGCTGTCTCTGATCATTTTCCACTTCTTCTTGGAGCGCTGTAGTCGTGAGCTGGACGCTGCTCGTGAACTTGAACAATTCGTGCGGTGTGTACATAACGTGCGGGGAGCGAGCTACAACTTGGAGCTGTTTTGCCAGTTTTTGGAAGAGAACTCTTCACGTCAGGAGCTCTGCTTCTTCTTGTGGGTCTGCCAGGCTATGGACGATGTGAAGCTCGGTATCCCATACGACGATCCACTTCCCAACGGCTACGAGATCAGCGGTGAAGCTGGCATTCATCACGAGGTTCCAACGCAGTTTCTCTGCTTCCTGAAGGCCACGTTCCTCGCCCGAACAATCTTCCGAGTTTTGCACTTCAAAGTGCTCTGTCGACCTCCAGCAGTTGGAAGTGGCAAGTGTCGAGGCAAAGCCAAGAACAGCCCGAGGAAGCAAAGCAGCACCAATTTAGTCTCCGCCGCTCCCTCAGTCGCAGCTACGTCCCCAGTGTCCTCTCCAAAGCGCAAGCCCAAGACTCGGCTAGGTGAACTCGCGGCAGTGCAGTCTCCGAAAGCCGATTCTAAGCTTTCCACTGCGAATAATGGAGAATCCGGCCAAGATGAACCGACAACTGTACCGCTGCACGTCGCCGCCCGAATAGCGCTGCGTGAGGTTATCGAGAGCAACCAGGGGGAGCCGATCACTCTCGACACCTTCAACAACCTGCTTCTCAAGTTTGCGGTCGTCCCTTCCTCCGAGGAGTTGGCAGCTCGACTGGGTCCGTTCTACCAGCCTACGGGCGACGAGCGCAAGATCCCCACCGACGTCTTCTTCGCTCTACTCATGGAAACGTACAAGCTCCAGTTGCAGTGGCAGCGGGATCAGCTTCGAGCGTTGTTTATCCACTTGAACCACCAAGAAGAACTCCAACGTCGCGCAGCCGAGAAACTGGCCAAGGAGGAGGCTGCGAACGCCAAGGCAGATCGACGTAAAGCCAGCGAGGAGGACAAGAAGCAACCGAAGCCGAAGATGAAGAGAAAAAAGAGCCGCGACGGCGCTGCGGAGATTGGAGGCAGCAAATACTTGCGAGGAATATCCCGCAGCGTTTTACGAGAACTGCTACTCCAGTCGGGTATTGCACAAGACAGCGATATGGCACAGATGGACATAGACTGGCTGTTCGCTGAGCTGCTGAAGAGATCTGGGGGTCTTGCTGCTGACATCACGTTCGACAAAGTGTACGACATGCTCGAGAAGCTGAGGTGGCTCGACAGCACGAGGCATCGAGTTGATTCGCTCGTGCAAGCTGCTAGAGTGAAAAGTATGGTGCCGTTGAAAAAGGCTGCAGGTGGTGCTGGGTCTCAAGGCGGTAAGATGCCGTCCAAGTCGCGCGCGCCTTCTGTTGTGGTCCCGAGCTCGATGGTCCGTGCAATTCGTGACAAGTGGCGCGTGTATGCTCGTCACAGTCTCGCTCTGTGCACCAACGACCCCAACGTCTTCATCCGGCGCCATACGCAGCGGTTGTTGCACTACGTGGACGAAGAACTTGCACGACTTGTTGGTGATTCCGAGAGCCGAGATACCGTCAACGTCGTTGGTGAAGCCATTCGATGCGTTCGGGAGTTCCTGGCATTTGCGTGGCGCGTAGCTGGCAAACGCAGCAGTGAGAACAGCCCACCCAGTCTTCACCAAACGTGCTTCACAGAGGTGTTCCTTGTCAGCCAGGCACTGCGCGCTACTGCAGATTCCATGCCAGGATACTCCGGTCAGTTTGCTGTCATCGAAGACAAGGCTGGTGAGTCGCAGCCTGCCGAAGGAAATCCGGGGACTCTGCAGCGTCAAGCCAGCAGTCAATTACTTGTGACGCAGGACGCTCTCCAGTGTTTCTACGATACATCTCGAATGGATCTCAAGCGCTTCGTCAAAGATAAAGGCAACAAGGTTCCTGGACTGGATAGCAGCGTGGCCGGTCAACTGCAGGAACTTGAGAGTGTGCTGGCACTGTACGCAGCTCACATCGCGCACCTATTCAAACGATTCTCGGAGGCACGCTTCAACTGCACTCCTCAGGTATCTCTGCATCGGTGGAGGTCCATGGTGTACGAGCTGGAGCTTGTACATCCTCGTGATATGCCGCTTCCAAAGCTGCAGCTCCTCTTTGAAAGCGTGGCAGAGCCCCTCCAACGATCCGAGTCGAGCACAACTGCGTCGCTGGATCAGGAGCTCGGTGTGGAGAAGACTCAATTCTCCGAACTGCTCGTGCTGATTGCGTTTGAAAGGCACCGCGCTGATGCAGCTCGGAAACTGGAGAAGGCGCTACTCACCACCATCATGAAATCTCGAGGCTCTCAGGATGACAACAAGGAGGCTCTGCTCGAAGCTGCGGAGCTCGCCGACCGACCAGCACGAATCATGGCGCAGTTTTGTCGAGAGATTCTTGCTCCGCGTGCCTTCAGCAGCTACGGGAACGACAGCGCACTGGTCGAGCGGAACTTCGCCGCGAAACTCAGCTGTCCCCTTGTCGGCCGCGCGCTTCTGGAACATCGCTCGTTCCTGCGAACAGTTTTCTTCTACTACGCGAAGCAGGACGAGGTCGCAGCCGACGAGCTTGCAGCACTGGAAGAGCAGGCTCTGATACGCGAGATACAGGAAAACGGAGGTCAGATGACCGGAATCAAGGACCCTCCAACGGAGAACTCACCTGCAGAAGTCAGCGCTGCGTTGCTACAGCCGGAGCCAGGCTTGGACTTTCAACTGGAGAAGACGAAGCGAAGTTCCATGAGCTTTGGTGAGTTCCAGACCTTCTTGGCCGACTTCGAGCTGCTTCAACTCCCGGACGACTCATTCAGGAGAGAGCGTAGGGTGGCTCTGAAGGACGCGCAACACGTCTTCTCGGCTGTGATGTCTCTCGACAACGACGACACGCTCCAGCTCGAGTTCGACGAGTTCGCTGCTGCCATGGTCGCTCTCGCTGTGCACCTGAATCCGAGCCCGTTCACGCTGTGGCACCAGAAGCTCGACAAGTTCGCCCTGAGACTCCGCAAGATCTGGAAAGCACAAAACGAGGGAACCAGCTCCGGGTGATGGACCTACAAATGAAAGCGTTAAATTGAATGAATTACGAGCTGGCACGAAGCTTCCCTAGCCGTTCACCGTGCACCTTGGTCCGTCGTTGAATTCCCTTTTTCATCGTCGTCCTGCTTCGCCGCAGGCACTTTTACTCCACACATTTTAGTCGAAATCACTGTCGTCGTCAGCATCCTCATCGATCGCGAAGCTTTCCTCTTCCTCGCCGCCGTTGTCATCGTCGTCCTCGTCACTCGAGATTTCGTCGTACACGATACGCTTCTGCGTGCGCAGCTCGCGCTTCGGGCGAGGTGCAATGGGCGAAGGATCCATTTCACCATCACTGTCCTCCTCGCTGTCCTCCTCGAGCGGCGACTTCTTGGCCTTCTTCTTGGTCGACGCCGCCTTCTTTGCCGGAGTCGCCTTCTTCGCTGGGGTCGCCTTCTTGGCAGATGCAGCAGCCTTCGTCTTCGCCGGCGTCTTCTTCGGGGTCGCCTTCCGAGCAGCCTTTGGCTTCGCGGCAGGTTCGTCCGACTCCATCGCAAACACATCATCTTCATCGTCCTTCGCAGCAGCCATCTCGTCGTCGGAGCTTGCCAAGTCGATTGTTGCGGCAGGCTTCGTCGCACGTTTGGCTGTTGGGGCGGATGCGGCTACCACCTTCTGTGGGGTTGATTTCAGTTTCCGTGCAAGCCGCTCAGCCAGAGAAAGCGCCTCGAGCTCTTCTTCACTCTCTTCCTTAGGTGCGGGCTCTTCCTCCTTGGGTTTAAAGTAAGCCGCAATAGAACCCGACTTCGCGCCGTTGGTCTTCGCGGCAGCACCGTTAGTCTTGGCAGCGGCATCTTCCTTCTTGATCGCACGTTTAACTGGAGTCTTCTTGACCGGAGTCTTGCGAGGCTTTTTCGTCTCTTCAAAGTCCGAGTCATCGTCATCGTCATCGTCGCTGTCGTCTTGGTTTTTGCGCTTTCTCTTCTTGGTGGCAGACTTCGGGGCAGCGCGAGTTTTCTTCTTCGGGGTGTGCGACAGAATCCTCTCGCGCTGAGCTTCCGTCTCTGTGATCATTTTCTCGAGGGCATCCAAGTCAGTAAGCCACAGGTCTCGCACCGTCCTACCTTCCAGGACAGTGTACTCCTGCTCGCGCTCCTGGAGCTCTGCACGCAGATTGTCGACGCGCTCCTTCGTCAGACTCCAAATCTTCATCGACAGCAGGTAGTCGTAGCCACGACTGGCGTCCGCAACGTTAATGTCTTCTTCCTCGGATTCGTTCGAGTCTTCACTGTCGCTCTTCTTCTTCGTCTTGGGGGCAATCTGATCGTAGCCTTCCGCAATCAGCTCTTCGAGAAGTTCCTGCTTCTTACGGTTGTTCACCACCAGCTTGCCTTCAACGACGGAGAGAACAAAGCGAGCCTTGTTGGACAGAAGCTTAATCTGGTCGCGTAGTTTCTGCAGCATAGCCTCCTTTCGGCGCCCGTAGTAGTCCAGACGAATACCATAGAACTCCTCCATGATTTCCTTGGGGTTCTCGTACTTCTTGATGTGCCCGGCCGCATCAAAGAGGTGCATGTTGGAGGTAGACAGAGACGACTCAAGCTTGAACTTCTTGACGATTCCACCCTGTGTCTTGGCGATGTCGCTCAGCGTCTTCGGCTCCAACGTGATCGTGAACAGCACCTTGACATCAGTGTGGTTCTCCTTGAAGTCCTTGATAGTGCCAGTTTCGAGCAGACCTTCCAAGAATTGCTTGTACGACTGGGTCCAAGTCTTCACAGGAAGCTCGGAGATCACCAGCGTGCTGTCGTCCGTGACCTCATACAGACCCTGAACGATGTAGTTGCCGGTGTCAGTTCCGCGCGAGTTCGTCTTCTCAACGATGTGACCAGTAAAGCCGCGGTACCATGGAGTGAGCGGGGACGCCTCTTCTCCGTTGATCATCTGACGGAGACCCTTGATGATGTCGAGCGGGTTGTAGTTGGGAACGGAGCTAGACCAACCCGTTCCGATACCGTCGCTGCCGTTGACCAGCACCATTGGGATAACGGGGATGTACCATTCCGGCTCGATCGACTGTCCATCTTCGTCCAGGTACTTCAGAACGTCGTTGTCCAGAGGATCGTAGATCCGGCGCGTGAGCTGCTCCAAATTGGTGAAAATGTAACGAGCGCTGGCCGCATCCTTGCCGCCCATCAAACGCGTACCGAACTGACCAATGGGCGACAGGAGGTGCACGTTGTTGCTGCCAACGAAGTCCTGAGCCATGTTCACGATACAGCCCTGCAGACTCGCCTCGCCGTGGTGGTATGCAGAGTGCTCCGACACATAACCAGCTAGTTGTGCCACCTTCAGCTCAGACTACAGACACGGGGAGTTAGCACAAAATCCCATGGACGCACGATAGCTAAGGTGTAGCACATACCCGAAGGTTACGCTTGAAGCAGCAGAACAGCACTTTACGCTGGGAGGGTTTGAATCCATCCACGATGCTGGGGATCGAACGGATGTTATCAGCCATGGAGAAGAGAATGAGCTCCTTGTTCACGAAACTGCAGCAAGCACAACAACACAAGACAAGAGTTAGACAGGAGCACCCACTGCTATGGTCATCGAGACAATACGTACTCTGTGTAGCCCATTTCATCAACGTCGTAATCCACGTAAGTGCCAGGTTCGTAGCCTCGAAGCCATTCCTTGCGGTCTTCGACACGCTTCTTCGAGAACGCCATATCAATCACATCGGCGTCTCCTTCACCTCCGTACGTGAACCCAATTTGGTGGGTCCGCAGGTCTGAGAAGTACTCCTTCGTTTCCGCGGCTGTACTCGTACCCAGACCCTTATAGTACTTGATGACCCAGCCACGTCCTTGGTTGGTTCGCTCTCGCCAAGCTTCGTACTCGGGCATCGTGTAGAACACCTCCTTGGTCCGGCCCTTGCTGCACTTGACGATGGGGGTAATGAACTCCTGCAGGAAGCCGTCCACAAGCAGCAGCGACGGCCAGAAGTGGTGGATCAGGTTGATCACCAGACCCTTGATGTGACTTCCATCGTGATCCTGATCTGCCATGATCATCAGGTGGCCGTAGCGCAGTCCCTTGGTCGACTCGTACTTCTGGCCGTACTTGAGCCCGAGGATCTTCACCACGTTCTGGATCTCCTCGTTCTTCAGAATTTGCGAGTGGCTGGCTTCGCGAACGTTAAGCATTTTACCGCGCAGCGGGAACACGCCGTAGTAATCTCTGCCCACCACAGCAAGACCGCCCACAGCGACCGTCTTGGCGGAATCTCCCTCTGTGAGGATTAGAGTGCAGTCCTTGCTCTTGGCCGTACCAGCGTGGTTGGCGTCGTCCAGCTTGGGGATACCCGTGAGCCGTGAGCGTTTACCACCACCACCTCCCTTTCGCCGCAGCTCGGCCGTTTGCTTGAACGCAGCGAACGAGAGGATCTTCTCCACAAGGCCGCTCTTCTCCACCTGCTTCAGGAACTTGTCAGTCAGGCTGAAGGTCGAGCCGAAGCTGTTGGCTCGTGTCGTCAGCGTCTCTTTGGTCTGCGAGTCGAACGCCGGGTTGTCGATCAGCGCGCTCACGTACACGAACATGTGGTTCTTGATGTAGTTGGGCTTGACGGCCTCGCCCTTGTTCTTCTTCTTGAGCACGTTCACGAGCTTGGTCGTGACCTGGTCCACGATGTAAGACACGTGCTGGCCGCCCTTGGTGGTGCAGATGCCGTTGACGAAGCTGACCTGCTGGAATCCGTCCTCGCTCTGGCCCACGCCGACCTGCCAGCGCTCGTCGGGCTTCTCAAAGATGACGCCGTTCTTGGTGACGTTGGTCGGCTTGGCCTTGGCCTTGGCCTTCTTTCCCTTCTCCTCGGAGTAGTCATCATCGTCGTCATTCTCTTCAGGGTGCGAGTCATCGTCGTCCTTGGTCTCCGTATCGGCTTCGAAGCCGCGCGGGCCTGGGTACAGCGCCACGTACTGCGGGAAGGACTTGATGGGGATCTTCTCGCCGTTCAGGAACACGTTGAGCCCCTTGCCCGAGACGCCGGCCACGTCGTACACGCGCTTCTTGAAGAGCGCGACGATGTCGTCGTTGAGGAAGTCGAGCTTGAAGCGCTCAAGGTCGGGCTTGAACGAGATGCACGTGAAGTCCTTCTGCGCCCACTTGGTGATGGACGGCGGGTTCTTCTTGCCCATGTTGTTCTCGAAGACCTGCTTGTAGCGCTGCTTGGTGCTGGCGTCCGCCGTCTCGACCACGAACTCGGTCGAGAAGATGTTGGCCAGCTTGGCGCCGTAGCCGTTGCGGCCGCCCGTCGTCTTCTTCTTCTTGTCGTCGAAGTTGCTGCCCGTGAGCAGGTGGCCGAAGATGAGCTCGGGCACGTACACCTTGTGCTCCTTGTGCAGCACGATGGGGATGCCCTTGCCGTTGTTCCAGACCGAGATCTCGTTCTGCTCGACGTCGATCGTCACCTTGAGCGTGTTCATGGACTTGTCGCGCTGCTTGTTGTCGCACGCGTTGACGATGATCTCGTCGAAGATCTTGTACAGGCCGGGCACGTAGTTAATCTTGCGGTTCACCATGCGCTTCTTCTCGTCGTCGAACACCCACATGCTCTGCTCCACGTGCTCGATGGAGCCCACGTACGTGTCAGGGCGCAGCAGAATGTGCTCCAGCTGCGTCTTCTTCTGGTAGATCTGCTCGATGCTCTGCTTGGGCGTGCCCTTGTCTTCTGGCAAGGCATTGTCCTTCTCGTCCTCGCTAGCGTCCACGTCGTACGCGGGGCTGTCCGACGCGTCGTCGTCAGAGGCGTCCGAGTCCCAGGCGTCCGCCTTCTCCTTCTTCTTCTTCTTGGAGGGCGTCTTGGCCTTCTTCTGCGTCGTCTTCTTGGCGCTGGCCGTCACCTTGCCAGCACTGGCCGTCGTCTTCTTCTTGCGGGGCGTCGTGGCCGCCTTCTTCTTGGCCGGCGTCAGCATCACCACCTGCATAATAATTTAATTATTCATTAAGATACTGAGGAATTACGGATATTGGGGCAACTCGAGCGCCGATGGAGGCGAGAGAGGCATGGAGAGCGAGCGGAGAGCACGTACGTCGTCTTCGGAGTCGCTCATGGCTGCGCTGGGGGGGCTGGGCCGCGGCCGGGGGCTGCTGGGGCTGCGTCGGGCGCTTGACTTGCCGCTCGGAGCGCGGATTGCAAAGTGACGTCAGTCGAGCGAAACACGCGGGAAAAACCTCGGCGTTTGAAATTCGAATCAAACATCTGGCGCCATCAACCCATCTCATCTGGCGGCGCGCTATACTAAATACTGAAGCCAAGTCTATTTTCCGCCATTCACGCTTACCGCAAGGTTTTACTCGATCCGATCGATGGCTTCAACATTCGTCTACAAGTTGCATGTTGCACGACGCACGTCATGGATCGCTGCAAGTAAGTGTAGGAAGGCCCCGTGCCCTTCAGCAGCACTTGGCGCCCTCCAAGCGCTGCATGGACCTTCAATTCAATCCGACAGTGGCCCAGCCACTTGGACTTGAAAAGCTTGCATGGCACACCTGAGTTCCAACACTGCGGAGTGTATTGTTGATAGCTACTACGTGATCACCTTCCTCCGCCCAGCACGTCTGCGAGCTCGTCGGGTTCATACACCGTGAGGCTGTTCACCGGATCGTCGGCGTTCAGCGGCTCGCGCTCGCGCAGCGGGAAGCGCTCGATGTAGGACGGCCCCGTGGACTTGAGCCGGAAGTCGTCGGCGCGGATCTTGACCGAGGAGCCGACGTTGTTCGGGTGCTGCTCCCAGGCCAAGTTCTGCGGACTCTGGCGCTCCGTCCAGCTGCGGAGCGTGTCGGCCACGTTGCCGTCCAGCACCTTGTGGACGTCGCACGGGAAGAACTGCGACTGGTTGTAGCACGGCGACATGTGCTGCTGCAGGCCCTGCGGGCCCAACTGGGCCTGCTGCTGGTACTGCAGCTGGATGGACACTTGCTGGTCGAACTCCTTGATGTACGCGTCCAGCTCCTTGTGCGGCTGGCACTGCGGCGTGCCCCGAGCGAAGGTCTGGTAGTGGCCCACCACGTCCGAGGCGTAGGGCGACGTCGTGCGGCACGGCAGGCAGCCACTCGACTGCTCGTCCAGAGCAGACCCGTCCAGTCCCGCGACCTGGAAGCACTGGGACCCGTAGGTGGACAGCGCTGGAGCGGAAGGCCGACCTTCCCAGTGTCGGCCGTTCCAGTACGAGGCGCGATCGCGCAGCGTCGCGGGGGACAGGAACTCCCGGAAGGGCTTCACCTCGTCACCCAGCACCGCTCCGTCAGCCGAGTCCGCAAGCCCAAAGAGGTCTTCACTGAAGGCGAAGTAGTTGAGCAGCGCCTCTCTTCCTTCAAAGTCGCCCTCGACTTCTCGTAGCAACCCGCGGGTGTGGAGGTAGTCGTCTGTGAGGGCGCTGATGGCCACGTACTTGGCTCGACGGCGCTCCACGACGTGCAATGGGCCAGTGAGGCGGTCTGGACCCGTGGCGTGGACGGCGTTGTCCACCTTCAGCTTGTTACGAGCGTCGTCCACGAGGCTCGTTGTGGCGCTGAACCACGCGGCGTAGTCCGCCTTGGTGATGCTGTTCGATGTAGTATTCTTGAGCCCTTTCAGCACCTCTGGACGTGCCAAGGCGGAGCCCAGATCCTTCACCATCAGGTCGACCTCGAACTGCGACAGAGTATCAGAGCTGTCGAAGTCGTACGTCTTGAAGATGTAGTCGGGGGCCTGCAGTATCAACGACCGGAAGCGCTCGTAGTACACTCGGCCATCGAAAGACGGGTCCAGGATGAAGATCGCAGCGTCCAACCGCGGCATCTGACGGTACCACAGCGACCGAGCGAGCTCATTCTCGTCTAGGTAGCCGTTCTTGTCCAGGTCGAAGCGGTCGAAGAGCAGATTCGGGTCCAGCCCCAGCCAGTCCTCGAACTCGTCGAACGTGATCAAGCCGTCGCTGTCCGCGTCCAGAATGTCCACTTGGCTCCACTTCATGACGTTGAAGTCCGCGATCAGAGCGTCCACCAGCTCGTCCGTGAGCTGCTTCAGCGCCTTCTGCTGCTCCAGCTCCGCGATCTCGTAGGACGTGACCTTCCCGTCGCCATCGCGATCGATCTCGGCCAGGTCGAAGGACGAGTACTTGCTCTTGAAGGCCAGACTCACAGGCACGCCCAATGTGCCCAGCAGTTCGTCGAGGATCTCGGTGTCATTAGCAGGGATCACGCTCTGAGTGAGCTCCTCCTCGTTCGGGTACGTGTACTGGATAGTCGGGTCTTGGTCGATCTCGCGGCGTCGGCGTTCCCCGGCGAACCGCTTGAAGATGAAGAGCGTGATGTTGGTGCTGAGCGCGTCGAAGTAGTTGCCTCGCCACGTTTTGGTGTTGAGAACCTGAAATCCCCACGACGTGTAAGCTCGCACGGACGCAGTAGGCACAAAGGCGCTGTTGGCGTCGTCGTTCGGGTCCTTGTAGCGGGTCTGCACGATGGCGGACGCTGAAGAATTGGACGATTGAGTCTGCGCCTGGCCCAAAATCGCCTTCTTCTTCATCCCGTCGGGGCAAACGTCCTCTGGTTTCTGCGGCACCTCCGTCACGGACACGCAGTCGCTCGCGTTCACCAGGGAGCAGCATATCACTTCCCAGGGCGTGTCCTCCATGCGCCAGCGCTGCAGATAAATGTCCGTCGGGTCGTCGTACCCTTTGTGGTGGAACGCTCGATGGTAGCTCAGTCCAAAGTCCGCCACGGTCTCTCCGTCTCCTGCGTCACTGAGCTTCTGCACGCTCTGCCAAAGCGGATCCATGACGGGGCGAGGCAGCCAATACTCCACCGTCTTGCAGTACGTCCGCACGATGTACGCTGCGTCTTGGCCGCTAGCGGATGGAATCACGGCCACAGTTTGATCATGCGTCTCATTCACAGTCTGTCCTCCTGGGGCTTCCAGCGGCGCTGCGTCGGGGTACAAGCTGTGGACGAACTGGAACGGCCCGTTCGGATACTCGCTGCTGGCCACGCCCGTAAGCCCCATCGTGTTCGCTGTAGAGGACACAGCACTGTCGACGTGCATCCACATGACGAAGCGCTGTGTGGCCCGATTAAAGATCACTTTGGGTCGATCTGCCAGCAGTCCTCCGCTGTCTTCCAGTCGGTCTCCAAATGGGTCCGTCAGGTTAGTGAAGTGCAGCATCACGCCTTCGTTCCGCCACTCGTTGTAGTCGATACTGGAGCACGCTCCAATCGCCCCACTCCCTGTAGTAGAATTGAACACTTCGGAGTACCAGTAAACACTTGGATGGGGAGGAACGTCGGAGTCCGGGGTTGCAGTATCGGTACTGGTTGCGCCAACTCGCGCTTCCCAGTCGATTCCGGTCTCCAGAGGCTGCACGATGGAATTGTCGAGCGGGAGGCCCTCGATCGTCAACAATTCGGCGTAGGAAATGACTTCTTCGTCCTCATCCCCCGCTAAAGTTTCAGCCTGTAGCTCCTCGTGGCTGCTCTGGTCGGGATTCTCGCTCTCCTGCTCTCGAACATCGTTGAAGAACGCTCGATGCGGAGCTCCGTCGAAGGGGATGATGCCACCGTTGTCGTGCGAGTACACTTCTTGTCTCGACAAGTGGCTTTCGTGGTGAACCATCGGGTGGTACGTCGTGGTCGACGGGGTTTGGTAGCTCGCTGCCCATAATTTGCGCCATGCTCGCTTGGTCGTGAGAACTGCGCCGTCATTCACCCCCGCAGCGTCTGCAGCGGCCGTGTCGGCCACTTGTCGGATCCACGGACAGGTGAAGCCCAGGAGATAGTCGTTCCCCACGTAAAGTTCGTCCCACCACGTCGACATGGCGTGGAAGTTGCTGAGACTCAAGGCCGCTACGCTCTCGCCCTGGAATGCCGCTGCGTTCACCTTCAACACGTCGTTGAGGCGGATCGAGTACGTGTGCGTCTGCCAGTCCAAAGTCACGTCCAGTTTGTACCAACGATCCGTTTGAACCTTGTCCTGGAAAACGCGTCGAGGCCATTGGTACGTGTTGGCCTCGTGCATGAAGCTGCCGTCCACGATCGCGATTGCGATCATGATCTCGTCATTCACTTGAGCTGAGGCATTTCTGAGGATTCCGAAGATGGCGCCTCGGTTTGTGGCTAACGAACCACGCTCGAGGTTTCCCACCCGCACGAAGTACGAGATGCGCGTGGGCTGACTGGGCTTTGCCAGCTTGAGCCGAGGCCCATTGCGAGAAACTTGGCGCGCTTCCGACGATAAATACGACGATCCACTGGCGTATCGCTCGCTGCCATGCACAAGGAGCGACTTGGCCGTACCAGCAGCGCCCATCGAGGTGTCTACGCGCATGGCCAGCTCGGTACGGACTTTAATGTAGACGGACCCACGCCCTCCGCTCCGTGAGCTGTCGGGCGAGGCCCCACCACTCACTTGCAGACTCCCTTCTCCCCAGGACGAATAACTCTGCGCGTAGATGGCGATCCGTCCACCACTGCCTCCCCCTCCTCCGCCAACGCCCCCAGCGATGAGTTCATGTCCTCCATGTCCGCCAATAGCTTCCAGAGCTCCGTGGTGAGAGACCGTAGCTCCACTCACTATCAGCACTGTGCCACCCGAGCCGCCCCCTCCTGGGGTATACGCGGAGCTCCCGTTCCCCCCGTTCGCAGAGATTGTGGCGTTAGGGCCGATGAGGACGTCGTTGATCGCCGATAGGAATATTGCTCCAGCTCCAGCACCGCCCTGGGTGGGCTGCACTACTGGAAACACGTCGAACGGCTCCCGTCCACCTCCAGCACCGCCACTTCCGCCCGACAGGTCGGTCACTCGCTCGTCTGCATACGCTGGCGCTACCAAGAGAGAAGAATCAACGTATCCAGCTCCTCCTGGGCCTGTAAACGACGCCCCAGCACCGCCAAAAGCCAACGAGAAGCACTGCGAATCAACGATCTCAGCGACAGCTTGGATTCCCTCGAGTCTTGAATAGTCGACGGTCAAAGCTGCAGGCGGCGTGACATCCCTGATGCTGCTTGACGTCGGGGTCATGGGCACGACGTTCCCCTCCCGCGTCCAGAACTGCATCTTCCACACAAACCCCCCCGCCGCCCCACGCCCTGCTCGACAGCGTTTGGCAGGGAAGCCCTTGGTACTGTCCGCGACTTCAACCAGGTCGTCTTCAGGCACCTGCCACTCCGAAGACCGATAGAGTCCTTGATCGACAGTTGAATCAACCGCAGCAATAGACGAACTCGCCGTTTGGTCCGCCAGTGTGGAGCCCTGCGCGCATAAATCTTTAGCGTCGGTGCGTGTTACGCGAGCGTCAATCAGAGCCGGGAAGTCCTCGAGTAGAGCGGACCGAAATTCATCCGCCGCGACGTCGTGGTCAACCCACCGAGTGGTTCTCCCCAGAAACCCCAACTGGAAAGACCCCGACAACTCATTGCCGTCCACGATTGTGCGCGTGACCACCTTCGACTCGAGGCCAGAGAGGAAACTCTGCGCCTGGAGCTGCGGCACGTTCCCCACTGCAGTCAAAAACGTCACGCGCCACAGTCGCCCGATCTCCGGCACCTGTTCGAGAGCGTCATCTCGCTCGACATTCAGCTCTCCGATGTCCGGGAACGCGGTTTCCAGTCTGCGTCTCACATCCAGGGCGCTGGCGTCGTACGCGATGGTCTCTGAGGTCAGCCCCTTACTGCCAGCACTTGGATATCGCAACACGAAGTGGCCCTGCAGCTTCTGCCCCGCCGCCGCCGACGTCTCGATCTCCTGCACTTCCGGCACGTGTTTGCCCCACGTCGACAGCGACTTCACATACACGCGGACGCTCGCACTGCCCGGTCCGTTCTGGTTGTTGTTCACCCCTGAGAAACTCGTGCCGGAGCCGATGAAGCCGCCCCCTGGGAAGCCTCCGAGCGTGCCCGGTCGAACGCGCAGCTCCGTGTCCACAATGAAGCTGCTGCGACTGAGGATCGCCAACGCTCGACTGCCTTGGAACCGCACGCGGACGTCCGCTCCGAGGTACACAGTCATGAAGTTAAAGACTGCGACCGAAGTGCCTCCGAGTCTGGTGGTCGTCACGACCCCATCGAGTTGAACGTCGCCCCAGAGCTTGGCGCGGTCCGTGTCGAACACCAAATAGCCCGACGCCAGCTCCAGCGACCCGATCACGGGGAAGCTGAAGGAGTCGAAGCCCATCCACTCTGTGGGCTCCAGCATCGCGTCCGCGTAGTCGCTTCTGCTGTTGCTGGCGTTCCGACCGCTCTGGAATCGCCAGTGGTGGGTGCCCGACTTCCAGTCCTCAAAGTCGTTCACGAGCGCGATCTGCTGTCGCTCGCCGCCCGCGAACTGCCTCGCGAAGCTCCTGAGCTCCGCAGCTTTGATCTCGTAGTCCTCGTCGCCTCGCGCGCAGCGGTGCGTCGCCTTGCACCGCTCATAGCTGATGCACGCAGCAGAGGAGGACCTCTCGTTGCAGCGTGTGGACGCGTACCAGTCATCCGCGAGCGACGCAGTACCGACCCATTGGTAGTTGAGGCTCCACACGATCAGCACGCAAGCGGAAGCCTTCACGAACAACGCCACACCCCTCGTCATCCCTCCATCGACCGACGCTTGGTGAAGAGTGACGCTTTGGGATATATGGAGACTTTGGGCGAGTTAATGGAGACTTTGCGGCTATAGTGGGCAACAACGTGTATTAATAGAATCCCAAGTTGATGTCTCTAAAACGTGGCATAAAGTACTCTTCCTGCTATTAGGTAGATAGCCCCACCGCTCTACGGCGACTGGCCCATGCGAGCGCGGAACATCTGCAGCAGGATCTCCTCGTCGATCTTCTTGCGGTTGCGAATCCTGCGGATCCACTTGATCTTGTTCTGGCTCAGATCCAGCGACTCGGCAAGGCCTTTGGTGGTCACTTTGCCCTGTTTCCAGGCGTTGAGTGCCGTCTTGAGCTGGTCGTCGTTGTGCATGAGCCCCTGGATATAGCTCGCGGGCAGCTTCTTCACCTCGGTCCTCAGACGGCGAGAGCTTGGGACTTGGTTCGCAGTCGACGCCGCTGTGGCGTCACAGCTGACAGCGAGGAGAGCGCTGCCACCAACCAGCAAGAGGTGGCCGAATCGCATCGTGAAGTAGTCCGAGCGACTTGGGCGTCTTGAAGCAAATTGCGGAGTGAGACTTAGTACTCACGTGAGAACGTCATTCCAACTGTCGGTACAGTGCGGTAGCCTACCGCCGGTAGGTAGCTACAGATCACCGTCGTGATCTCAGTTGGGCTTTGCAGTCAGCGGTTCTGTTCTTCAGACAGCGTGTGCGTGGTGGTACTTGAACATTATTACAGTAGTATGGGTAGGTTGCAGGAAACTACTACATGTAGTATTATACAACAAATGAAGGAAACTACTAGTAATATACAACAAATGTATACTAAGTGTAATATACAGATTAGTTGAGGTACATGTATCAGACAAACAGTTGGCAGCACAATATACAGGCTGTGATTCAATGTTGCGACGGAGAGACGTCGCCTGGTCTGGGGAGGCGGCACTTGCGATCCGTGAGCTGGCGTTCATCCGACAGCCGGCGGCGCGGATTCTCAATGGCAAAATGATAGGACCGCCTTGAAAAGTTCTCATAACTCGGTCAATATTGATTATTTTAAGGTGCGGTTTCGAGGCTAGTTACAAAACACGCTGGGAAAGATCAGGTATGCGCTAACACTCGCGTTTTTGCACTCTATGCGATAGCTCACATACAAAAAACTGTTTCTGCCAAGTCGACACAAATTAGGACCACCCCCATCCCAATACAAAAGCCTATATAAAGGGAAAGCCTGTACAAAGTGATATGACTTGTATCGCGACAACTTCCACCGGCCAGTGCGTTCACACAGGGATGGTTCATGTTATATATTGTACTTACAAAATGTTATAATAAAACAAAATGTCGTTTAATGAAGTAGTTCTTGTATTCAGTCCTGGCGATACGTTTCCTCGTCCGATTTTCTCTAGGCCTCTACCAGCCATGTTCGAGCTGAGACCATGTCCTTACTGTTTTGCATCAGTTTCTTCCTTGTAGATAATTCCAATGATGAGCAGCTTTCGCATGCGCTGACGCGATCCCGTATCGGAGCACGACGATTCTTCACACTCGTTCTGCATGCCACAAATGTGCGCCAAGTCATCGCGCCAAACAGTTCCAGCTTCATCCCTCTCCGCTGAGCGAGTGAGACGACCGATGTGATAGAAAACTGCTTCGTGTCACGACGCTGGTAAAATTTCCCGAAAATTACCACAACATTTGTCTCCACTACGACTCCGCTTAAAGTATCGATTCCGCAGTGAGCTCGCCGCTACAATGTGAATCCCGCTCTCACTCGGTACTTCGCCAAGAATCCGCTTCATATCTTCACTCGTAGTTGGGCCATTTTGCACCACGCATCTTACCGAAACTTTCCCGTTCAACAAGGAGATATCCACGTTATCCCTCACCCTCGTTTGCAATAAACACCCCAAGTTTAACGAAGATTCTAGCAGGAAGTCTGGCCACTCCAGGTTGGGCGGGGCAAGAACCGGCACCATTAAGTCTTTGACAATGTCCAAAACCTCATCTGGAAACTTGACACGCACATTAGGAGAGTTCTGTAGACCCAACTCGAAGAGCAGCGCCGAGAAAAAATCCCCAAAGGAGGACCCACTGTACCCACTGCCATGGCTCGCTGCTACGATGGCACCGGCGACTAACGCCTTCATCACAGCCGCATCGCTATACCCCTGAAAATCCTATCATCTTGGACGCTAGCGACAGCTCGACGAAAGGATATCGGCGACGAGGAGCAGTCTCGAAACACACCACAGGTTTTCGTCCCCATTATACACAGGTGCAATAGAATATCCTCGTGTACTAGCGGGAGGGCGTCTCTGCATTGCCACGCTAGAGTTCCACCATGGCCCTGGCCAGGCCACATCTTGTCCGAAACCACAACTCGAATGGCTCCGATTCTTCGAGACGAGCAAAGTAGCCACCGAGTCGACAGGGTCCCACCACGTAGCTATCAGCGAGGAAGTGACGCACTTGACCGGCTTAGAAAAAAACAGATTTACAATACTTCTCCCACTTGGGGGCCATCGCCGCCACCATTTGATTCAAGTAGAATGCCAGATTTGTCCTGATTGATATGGAGTCATCTTCGTGTACTCCACCGCCAATTCAGCAAAAAGAGGTCTACTTGACAAGATAATCCGTCCCAGATCGCCTGGTATGCTCTCCACATAAGGATCATGAAATTTAGGGATCGACGGGAACACGACGCACCACAACCCGTCACATTCTTTAGAACGTATTGCAACTCGAACCAGATCGTGAATCACTCCAGACGCACCAGTCACGACCACCGCTAACCCAAACGATCGAAACACGTTCAACATGTAGCGTAGCTTGCGGATAGAAGACGTTCGATTCAGTGGGTCAACGCTCGGAAAATCATCGAGGAAAAACACGCTTGTCTTCCCATTTTCTTCCCGAGAGGCCATCGCTCGCATAACATCTTGACGTGTCCGAGGTCCACGAAAGATTGTAGCTCCTCTCAGCATCGCCCATATAAGCCCGTACACGTATAACTGCGGTTGCGCTAAAATGTCGGGAACTTCAGCGTCCCCCACTTCCGGTAGGTCTCTTTTCACGCACTCCACAAACCCATTTGACCGCCCAAAAAATGCCACGAGGAGGTTAGTGACGTCCTCTGTGAGCGTGATGTAGAAGACGTCGACGTCGCTGTGAGCCATGAGATTGAAAGCCATCTGCGTCTTGCCCATTCCGATCGAGTTCTCCAGTACAATGAACGGTGCGACCGACGCGTCCGTGACTTTCTTCTGCTTGATCAGGTCCACGAGCTGGTTCACTTCGCTCGAATCCTTCGAAAACGCAGCTGTAGCGTGATACGGCTTTGTGAATTGATCGTAGACGTCGTCGCGTCCTACGTAAAAGTCTTCGGGCGGCTCAACCAGCACGTGAATTTGGTACGGCAAAGCCACGGAAGGAATGACGTCTCCAATGACGCTCGTAGGGTCCATCTTCTTCCTTAGCCACCTGGACAAGGGCGCTTTGACCCCTCTCTTAAACCAAGAAATCTCTGGCGCAGAGCTGAATAGGCAGTTCCCGCTGTCATCAACGGCGAGGTGGAGATTGAACATACTCGGTCGGATATCTGCGTCATCCACGTAGAGCAACTCGTTCAGCGTAACCTGTAGATCTTGCACGGCGCTTGTTCGTGTGACCGCGACCGGAACGGTGATGAAGTTTGCTGGATCCAGCACCAAGCACTGCACGACAAGATGCATTCCACCGTCCATTTGTATTGTTACATTCTTCACTAAAATCGCCTCCCCCTATCTGTTGTTTCTTTCTTTCATTCAGTTGTTTGACCCCCTCAATCCCCCAAATTTCAAAACTACATCTTTCCGTCAAAACTCTCCCCCCTACTCGAACACTTTGGATATTGGAGTCGATGGGCGAGATGCAGGTGAACTACTTGCTCGTCGGGATCGGAAAGTATCCATGCAGTGTCCTCGTGGACCCAAGTAGCAACGTTGAAGCTCTAATTGCAGTCATCAAGAAGGCAACCGAACTCCCTGACATTGAGCCGTGTCCAATCCAGTTATTCCCCGCCAGGCAAACTTCTGGGGACTGGATTCGCAGCGATGCAGAAGAAGTGGACGCGCTGATGGTGGGGGACGAAGTCGCAATCGCCTCCTTGTGTGTGTCGGCTCTTGTTTCAACTGATCCACTGAGCCAACACTTCCCACCCACCGAGTTCGGGTGTCGTGACTTGCACGTGCTCGTGAGAAGCCGCAAGCAAGCTCACAGAAGCTGAGGTTTGTCAAATAGCGGAGGAAGAGCTGGAGTTGCAGTGCTTAATTGCTGGGGATCGGGACGGAAGTGCGTTCCCGTTGAAGATCAAAAAGTCGGACAGGATCAAGGATCTTCAGCTAATGGTGAAGCGAGAGAAGTATCAGCATCGCGTGGAAGTCCGCGTTGACAGGTTGTATCTGTACCGCACTCGCAACTACGGCGACAGTAGGTGGCTGGAGGGTGACTACACTATACAACTTGTGAAGAAAGGAGATCGCTACGAAGTTCCCGAATGGACCCACCACAAGCTCGACCCGGAGTCCAAGGTCGGAGACGTGCTCGATCCCACTAACAGTAAGCAAGGCTGCATCCATGTGCTCATAGTGCCGCCGCCAACATGGCGCGTGACAACGCAACAAGACCAACAATACGTGCAGCCGTACCAAGATACGTTCCTTGTTCACAAACCAAATGGGCATTTACAGACCGCTACGACGCATTTACGGGCTGTGTGGAAAAAGATACCCTGGAAATTCCCAGAGCTGACGTCACCACTATCTCCAAGCAGCAGCTACTGTACACGTACGGCTTCATTTGGGCTCTGGTGAGCGGAGTATCTGAGTTCACGGGCCCACGGACGCGCGATGAAGTTGTTGACGCGCTAAAATCTTGGCATCGACGGTCGCGTGGCAAAAGCTGCGTATTTTTCTTGGATAATTTCCCGTGGCTGCAGGATTACGAGCATGAGAAGTGGGTTTTGAAGCTTGGACTGATGAGGAACGTGTTTCGTTCGCTTGGGTTGGTGGCTGTGATTAGCGCCGACTCCATCTCGGCCTCGGATATGCTTGAGTCTACCAGGTCCTTCGAGAACGACGGTGATTCACTGTGGGCGGTTGTGATTCCTACATTTCCTCGGTTCCAGGACCCGATCGTCAACGAAGTCCGACCGGATCTGAGGCTTGTGATTCAGATGAGCAGGCCGCTTTTCGCCACGAAGGCATTGAAGTATACGCAAGCTCACCCGTTAAGTGACGACATGGATTTGGTCACGTATCTGGACGGTGTGACCGGAAACCTGGTCAAGCATAAAACTATCCGCATGCCCACGCGGGGAGCACACAATTTCTACAACGCTCAATACTGCGTGTTTTTCAATATCTGCTACTCCAGGAATCGAGGGGGGCACCGGATCTACAACCACTACGAGTGTCTTAGGGAGACCGAGCCATTTGAACTGCGAATTCGATCTGGATCCGTATGCAAAAATGATCGGGCATGGTTCGTGTTGAATGTTTTCCCACTGCCGACGGAGGACGCGCTGTTCCATCTGTGCATCACGGGGGGCAAGAATATGAGCGCCTTTGTGCACGGCTCCCGTCCGACGACGTACTATTACACGAGGGAGTTGGCATCTCGCTGCTCTAACATGCATCCATCGTCTGACAGTGGGGTCAGACAAGAGGCCGAGGTGTGTGGCGCTTTGGTGGTAGCGAGTCGCCACAATGGACTGGCGGGCTCGTCCTTCCCGAATTTCTTCTCTCGGTTGCTGTACGAAGTGGAGATGCAAAAGTCGAGCGACGTCCAGGTTCGGTTTCCCCCTGAAGTACGTGGGTTTCTATCGGATCTCACGGTGCCGTTTCTCGCACCGTCGGACGTGAAGTGGCCGGCGTTCCTACTGCAGACGTCGCTCAACCTGGGGACGCTCACTCGTCTGACGAACAAGGACAAAGGTGACGTGAGCTTCATGGACGGCAAACTTACGGCGCACTCGCTCTCGCCCAACGACTCGCTGTCGAAGTCCAGTCTGATGAGGGTGTTGAGGTCGATCCCGACCGAAAGTGTGGTGCATCTGGTGGTGACCCATTCGCTGCAGCGTCGTTACTTTAACAGTCGAAAGCGTGACGAGAACGGGGTCGTGGTTGTCGAGGATTTCCAGCGGGAGCACCTGCCGAAGTCGCTGCGGAACGCCCACTTCTACCGCATTGGCGTGAAGTTGAGTTCCAGGGAGACGGATGCAGACGGTAGAGCGTGGCGCAATGATCTGAAGGAGGTTCGTGGACTGAGCAATGCTGACGTCGAGGGGGAAGTGAACAAAGTGGTGATCTTTGTGGAAGTGGATCGCAGCAAGAAGCAGCAGCAAAGGAAGCGGAAGTGGGAGATGAAGCAGCAGATGGAGGCCGAGGCCATGAAGAAGATGAAGCTGGAGTAATTGGGATCATGGACAGTGTTGATGTCGTGGCGAGGCATATTTTATTGAGCAGCAATAGGATCCCGTTAGGCTAAACGGTAACAGGTCACTATCATTGTTTTATTTGGTGAGAACTCTCCCACATTGGGTCCAGCGACGCACGTCTGGATCGGCGGACACGGGGCACGAATGCAGGTCACCGTTTGCAGCACACAGATCGCACAGGCAAGTGTGCAGCGCTTCGTGCTGCACTCGGCTGCATTAGCAACCGCTGGTAGCGCGACAAAAAGCATGTTGAGATAACGTTCTTCGTTGCTGCAGTGATGCTCGAGTAGCTTTCGCTTCAGGGCTTCCGCACAACCGAAAACCACGTCGAACATCGGCTTGGTCCAGTGGTATCGTCAATAGTGTGAAGATGTTTACTGTTGTTTACTTTCGCTTGTTGTAACAAGCGTCTGTTGACACTGTCAACGGCGCATGCGTCGCTCAGAGCTCGTTTAGGAATGACATGACGCCAGTTTGGCTCAACTTAACTTGCCTTTGCTCTCCGCCAACGCCGTTAACTTGTATGTAATACTGACCCAAAACCAAGCGGGTGTGCTACACTACATGTAGTACGTGTAGCTTACTCGCGACAGCCATTCTCCTCTCAATTTGCGATGTCGCAACAGCAGCAGCTACGGAGACGAACCAAGGTCCGGCTCTGAGCGACACCAAACGATTTCTGAGGAGTCGAGCGGCAACAATTTCAAAGAAGAAGAACTTAATACTTCGAAGTACTTTTAAAATACTATAAGTATTTTGGTTTCAAGATACTGTAACCGGAACTTTAGTTCGAGACATGGTACATCTCTACATTGAGCGTCTTCTACGGCATTACTCGTCGTTATATCAACAAGTGCTAGAGAAACCGCCGTGCACGCACCACCGGCAGATAAAGTCCAGGCTCAAGAATCATTAAATCTCAACGCATTGGCTGACCCTCCCCTTCCCGCCATAATGAAACTGGTTTGCGGGCTTTGGCCCGCGTCCATTTGCTGGGTCGCTTACGCTGCTCGATCTGCCGTGGTGGATCTATACATGAACTCACACTACTGCTACATGTATTCATGCTGCATACTGCACAGCTTCAAGCTGCCAGACTGAACTTCGGTTCATGCTGAATGTATAATTTTTTTTTCTGGGGTTATATGACCAGTTGTGATGCCTGCAACTTGATTTTGTAGAATTGCTATACTGACTTCCATGTCGTTTAGCTCTCCTCACTACGAAGTCGACTCGCAACAAACACTATACGCCCACTACCATTAATCAATAGCGATAATTTTGTTTTAGTCAACGACGGTTTTGTTGCTGCTGCTGACATGTACATGTAGATATTGTATCTTAGAAATGACAGCCACATGTCTAAACTAACTTAGCCGATACGACGGCGGCTCTGCTCGCTTGCTGCCCCGATACGGTCGATTCCTCACAGATTACATTGATTGACTGATCACCCCTCTTTATTATCGCTGTTGCGGCGGCAACCACGTGAGCGCGAAACGTGGGCAGATGGTAGTTTTACTGTAGCCAGTGTAGACATTGTGAGTTTTCGAGATACATGTTGAAGTTGACCAATCAAATTCGTACCGAAACGGATATTAGAGCGCTTAAGCTACAGGACCAAAACGTCTTTCAGGACGAAAAAAAACTTCGTCCCAATATTTCGTACCGAATTTCCAAAAGGGCGCTTAAGCTAATCACATCGCAACGAATCATATCACTTCAGAACTCCCTCCTTGCCAGCCATACCAGAGACAATGGAGAGCGACAGCTCCGACGAGATACTCACCTTGGGCTCCACTGCGTCGCTTCAGCTTGGCCAAGACGACCCTCCCCTGTCACCAGTGCAAGGCCCTGAGTCGCAGCAACAGGCTGCTGCGCCCGACGATGCTGAGGATAGCTCCGAGGAAAAGAGCTTTGAGGAAGTTGACGAGCCGGAGCAGCGCTCCCGCTTCAACGCCACTAGCGACAAGGCTCTGTTAGCTGAAGTCCTCGCCACGCCTCCATTTGCTGCTGACCGTAAAACAGTAACCGGTGTGTGGAAGGGAGTGGCTAACCGACTAAACGCTACTCTGTCAGAAGCTTTTAGCTTTCGAGAGTGCAGGGACCGCACCAGTCTTCTCCTACGGAAGTATGCAGTGCGGAAGGCGCGAAACGAAGCCGCTAGCGGCACCTGCGAGCTGCACACAGAGAGCGATGACATCCTTGAGCAACTTCAGCAGCTCAAGAACGCAGCTGAACAGCAGAAAAATAAGGCAAAATCGACCTCTAAAACGCAGGAGCTGGAGACTGCAGGTCAACTCCTCATGCAGGCAGCCGAAAAAAGGTAGTCTCGTAATGTTGTGTTGACTGCAATGTATTTCTTCTAATTTTGAATGCTTTTATGTAATTGTATGAACAGGGTTTCCGAGAGGCTGGCCGCTGGTACCAAAGATTCAGGCCATCCTAAGTGCCGTCGTCTCTCCACGTTGCTTGACCAGGAGCTTGAAGAAGCTATCGAGCGTAGGAAACTAGAAGCGGAAAAGGTCGAACTTCACCGAGAAGAGCTGCAACTTCGTCGAGAAGAACTCAAGCAGCAAAACCTCAGCAAGAGCTGCTACGCGAGCAGATCCAGCAGCAAGCTGCTCAGACCGAGTCCATTTTAAAACTATTAGCTTCAGCTATTAGTAACAAGTGAATCTAAAATGCATGTATATTGTGATGTTAAACGGAGAAGTAGCTTTCTTGCGACGGAGGCTCCACGCCAAAATATCTGCTGTTATTGTTCCCTCCACGAAGAATAGTATTACAATTGGTCAGAACCACTGCAGTTTTGTACAGCTTTGCTACAGGAACTTCTCCCAAGCACATTTTTCTCTTGTAGTCGACACCAGCCCACTAGTTGACAACCTGGCCGTACGGCCATTCCACGGACGTCCTGACCTTCGACATGGAGGCATTTATTGCAGCTTGAGCGGGCGTTAAACTTGATCCTTTAAAAGGCGATACAAACACATCGGTACGGCCGTACGCTTGGTCCCCGTAGACAAAGTAGTCTTGAAATCTCCCGTCGCGGCGGACTCGTTCCTCCAGTCCGGACTCTCGCAGCAGTAGGATGTCGTGTCTTCGGCCTTCAGCCGGCCCGTGTAGGTGGAAGATCATGCCGTCTGGAGTAGCGACGGTCTGGAACTTGAGCGCATGCTTGCGTTTGTGACCACTGTACACACATTGCTGCTCCCGAGCCCCTCCTGGCCTGCAAATGCCCCTAACGGTTCCGTCCACGAACCCCCAAATACGGTCCAACTCAGCGCCTTGGTCGTAGATAGCTTGGCTAAACTCATGCAATCTAGAGCTCACATAATCTAAATTCCCCTTGAGCAACCTGCTGCATCTCTCGCTAATAAAATCGATCACAAAGTAGAAAATACTACTTAGAGCGCTGGGCCACCGGCCGTAAATACCTGACATCTCCATCCATCGCGTTGGGTAGCAAGGTCTGTGTAGGGTGATGCAGAGTCCTTCGAGACCGCTACAACACGTACGAGAGCTCGCGCCCGTGCGAATGACGCCGGCAGCTGAAATGAAGCTTGTAAACGGCGTAGATGGCGTTGGGTGAAGCGGTAGAACAGCAGACAGGTGTCGTCCGTGACGTTGTTGATGTCGAATCGGGCACGGGGCATAGAGTATCGTCGCGTAGCCTCCGATAGCAATAGCAACGCGCTGTGGCGCAGCCTGGATGCCGCCTCCCAGTCTCCATGTAGTCTCTTCACGCGTAATGTGTCCAGCATCTCCTTCGCGCCTGGCGGTAAGCGAGTACATCATCGTCGCTGTCGCTGTCGCTGTTGGAGTCCATCGTTATGGCTAGACTATAGATTTCACACTGGCTCCGCCTCTGATTCCGTTTCGTCACAGCAAGCTCTTACGAAAGTTGTCGTCCTCAGACAACGAGACGCAATCGAGACAAAAAATATCAGATTTTCTCAGATTTTCATCAGATTTTCGTTTCGTTCTGAACTACTTAAGCGCTCTATTATCCATAGCGTCACGGTGCCGACAGCCGCCTATGTGGTATCGGAAAATGGAGATTACCGGAGCGATTGCCCGTCGCCCAAGAATCAAGGTACAATGATTAAGGAGCAGTCAAGCGCGAGATGGAAGTGGCTGCTTTGGTTAAGCTGGCGACATTATCCTCGTTGGAGTGACAGATAGTGCCGGAGCCTCGTCGGGTCCTAATAAAACCCCGAACGAGGCTTCATGGTACCCACTTTTAGGTACAGATGCATTTAGTTACGTACTCCGGCCGCACTTATTAGTGTAGCCGCGGTCGTCATTTGATGTGTCCGGAATCGCCTTCTTGCGATCGTTCACACTAGATATTTGTATAGGGACATAGGACTCATCATAGGATGGCCAGAACGAGGCCCCCAGGGCCTCAGAAAACTCAGTAATAAAAAGACAGTCTTCCCCCAAAGCTAACAAGGGTCAAGTCCGACTTCGGTAAGTGTAGCTAGCTTATTGTAGTGCCTGGACACGCTCGGCTGCGTGTGGATGCCTGTCGGGGAGCTTATCGTGCATTGACCGAGAGTTTCCTTGGCAGCACCAAGAGTTGGCGTGGCCAGAGAGGCAGGAACGGTATTAGTGTATCGTTCGGTATATATTTGTGGGATTAGAGTATCCCTGAGTGTATTAGTCTACCTACCGACGTTTTACCTTGGTCCCCCTGTATAAGGCCTAACACGCCGGTACCCTTCCTTTCTGAGGGACTGCAGTGGGGTTGCGCGAAAGCGCTACATAGTATCCTAGCCTTAGCTCGTGGCTAGTGGTACAGGTTTTTGGGTTGACCGAAGATAACCTAAGGTGCACAGAGGCGCTTGCAACCGACCCGGTGTAAGGGATCGTTCCTGGTCTTCAGGTTTTGATCCAATAAGCGCTTACCTTTGCGGGTTAGCGTGTTGTTGGTGTCTCTAATACCTTTTGGTAGAAGAGAATTTAAGTGATATTACCACACCACACCTACACCTGCCGACACGATCGAGCATTGGTTAAAATACTGAATTTCTACGATTGGTTTAAATGGCCCTCTTTACACTTCTTGCATTTTCATTTCTCTGGCCGTCCCTCCCCTCCAGCAGGTGTGCACAGGCGCAAACAGGGCTCCAAGACAGCGCGTCGCCTCCAGCAACCTGCCCCCTACAAGACCTCTCTCCTCACCACCAAGCGGAGGGCACTTTGGCTTGCTCAGCCTGTGCTCTCGGAGCCACACACAGCATAGTCAGTCGTGTGTGGTGCTTGCAAACCCGTTGTCTGTTTGGCATCCTATTGGTGCTTACCCGCTGGAATTCGCTGCTCAGGTTCCAAGTCACTGTTTTTCGAGTTCGTTAGTCGCTGCCACCACAGATGCCCATGTCAGTAGAACAACCTTTAGGTTGTAAGCAAAAGAGAGACTTACAACAACAAAACAGAGACTGGAATAAAAGTGGTTGTAGAACCAGCGATAGCAGTCAAACGTCGACACCGTCGGTGTAGACTATGTGTAGTGGCAGCAAAAAGTAAGGGGCAGCAGCAGTAGAGCGTTTGACAAGTAGCACCTCAACCATGAAGAAAAACCCCGATAACTCATAACCACGTCTATCTTCTGTTCCCTGGGCCAGCTTATTCATTTTACGTGCGGTGGTAGTCTGGGCTGGAGAAGGTGGACGTCAAGTGCTGCGCCTGCACCTCCACCGTCTCCAGCTGCGTCTCCGCGAGGCGCAACAGGAACCTGTCGCCACAACACATACACATACACTTTAGTCTTAGATTTTCCAGCAACATCACCGCCTATTAACGCACAAGATCCTCTCCGGGTTGGTCTCCTCCCGCGCCTCGTCGAACTCGTGGCGCAGTCGGCGTCGGACGTAGTTGGTCCTGTCACGAGTCGGCATCTTGCCAGCCGCCTGCACACACGAAATCACAGCGAAAACCGCACCGCCAGAACCGTCAGCGTCTTCTCTACCCTGTCACGTACACTGTGCCGCACTACCAGCAACACACCCGGTAGATCGCGCGGTACAAACGCAGCGCCTCGGCCCGCGAGCTCGGCATTGCAGTCGTCACCTTGAGCCGCACACCACAATTCCTCCCTACCACACAAATATGCACACCATATTGAGTCCCACACACCAATGATAGGAAGGGTATCCATGTTTCCCGACCCCTTCCACCCCGCAAGATGTTCGCTATTCGCCAAGTGGCTGCTCGATCTCCGCTCTCCTCGCTCACCCGCCGCGCCATGTCGTCCGCCGCCGACAAGAAGTTCTACATCCTGCGCTACGAGTACGTGGGCGACATCCTCGAGCGCCGCGGCCCCTTCCGCGCCGAGCACCTGGAGCGCGCCGTGAACGCCAAGAAGGACGGCCACGTCGTCATGGGCGGCGCGCTCGTCAACCCGCCGGACGCCGGCGTCTTCATCTTCAACGTGGCGGACAAGCAGCTCATCGAGGACTTCGCCAAGGAGGACCCCTACGTCCTCAACGACCTCGTCACGTCCTACTCCATCCGCGAGTGGACCGTCGTCGTCTAAGACAGCAGCACACCAAGTGTTCTCCTCATTGCTACGAGGTGTAGCCATGTAGCTATTTGGCCAACTAGGTAATCAACATCGCTGTAGTCTGTGAAGAAGACCGTTGCTTGCAAGTGGTGCCTTTATTTACTTGCTCGCTCACGGCTCTGCTGTATAGGTATGTACAACCTGCGGTGGCGGTCCCTCTGCACGACAAAAACGCAATGGACGGACGCGCAGACTGGAAGGAGGAGCGTGGGCTGGTTGGTCTAGGAGCTGTGTATGGGTGTGGGCTGGTCTACGGGGCCAGCGTGACGAAGGGCTCGTTGTTGATGAAGCGCCGCATCATGTCTAGCGACGCCTCGGGCTGGTCGGCGGGCACCAGGTGACCCGAGTTCAGCACCACCACGTAGCTCATGTTGCCTGCCGACTTGGCCAGCCCCGCCACCTGCCCGTCCACCATCCACGGCTGACGCTTGGCCACGCGGTACTTGGCTGTGTCTGTCCAGGCAAGTCGGTCGATGATGCGCCCTACGCCCAGGTTGTTGCATACGGAGCCGTCCATGTTGCCGGCGTAGAAGAGGAACTTGTAGTTGTCCAGAAGGTCGCGGAACACGTCGATCGGTACGTCCAGCATCTCGTCCTGCAGCAGGTGACGCACGAGTGCCGGTGCTGACGGTGAGGTGCCGTAGGCAGACCCGTCCACCGACATCCAAGGCGTTCCGGGTGGCACGTTCAGCGCTCGACGCACTGCATCGTCGTTGAAGTAGCTCGACAGCAGCGTGCTCACGTCCGAGAAGGTGTTCCCCGATTGGCGGATGTCATAAATAAACGGGTTCCCCGCGGCCTCGTAGATCTTCTGGGTGACGGCTTGGCACACCTGGAAGGCTTCCACGTCGCGCCCTTGTCGGTGCAGCTCCTCGCACACGCTGATCCGCGCGTTGGCGTTCTCGTACTGCTGCGAATCGATGAGCCCCAGGGCGATAGCAAAATCTGGTACTGAACGAGTCTGGAGCACGGGCCACATGTCTCCGTTGCCAATGGCCACGCCGGTCAAGTTGATCATCACGTCGTCTTGGTCAAGAGCGCCGCTGTTCTTCATATGGATGTAGTGCGAGATCGACGGCGCGTACTTGCCCGCGTACGACTCGCCGCATACGTACAGCGGATTGTGCTTGTACTCCGGGTGACGTCTGAAAAATCCCTGAAGGCCGCGATAAAGCTGCTCCGCTACTTCCTCCTGTGTATTCACGTGACCGACGTCGTCGCGTACTGATGAGTATCCCGTCCCAACGGGTTGGTCGAAAAAGAGCATGTGGCCGATGTTGGTCCACGAGTGCACGTGCGGGATGAGCTTCCGCTCTTTGGTGAGTCGGTAGGGCCCCATTTCAGCGAGCAGCCCCGTCATAGACGACGCGCCGGGCCCTCCATTGAGCCACAGCAGCAGCGGTGTTCGGTCGTCGATCTGCAGGGGCGCGCGCGTCTCGAAGAACCAGTAGAACAGCTTGCCCGCGTTCACGGTGTTCACTCCGACCAGGCCAGCATACTGTTCACATACCACACATAATAGTCGAGGCACGGGCCGTCCATGAGTCTCAGCACGACCAACACAACCACGCACGCCAGCACGAGCGGCCAGAACGGCAGCAGCACCGAGCGCAACACGCCGTCCGCTCCTCTGAGCTGAGAGAGTCTCTGCGCTGGACCCACCTGCTTCTCCAGCGGGGCGCCGAAGCCCGGCAGGAACAGTACGCCGTCGTTAGCGGCCGCGCCGTCCGTCCGGCTGTTCCTGGTCTGTGCGGCCTCCGCGTCTCTCAGCGTCGCCGCCTCCGCGCCCTGCACCGTCGTAGCGAGCGTCGTCCCGCCGATGATGTAGACGGCCATGGCCACCAGCAGCCCGGCGACGGTCGCGGCGCGGATCATGCGCGGGGTCACGCCAGCGGGGAAGAGGCCCGAGCGGCGCGCGCGTGCAGGAGCCCGCGCGGGGCCCGCGGCACCTTCGCGCACGGTGGAGCCGGCCACGGACGCCACGGAGCTGGCCGGCGACTGCCACAGCGGCGTGCCCTCGTTCATGGCCATGGGCGTGGGCGGAAGGACTCGCTTCTTGTTCTGTCCAGAGTACAGGAGCCTCCCTCTCTCTCTCTGAGCTCTCTGCTTCCACGCTTGGGCGGCGGCCTGGGCCTCGGGCTCGAGCTCCTCTGTCTGCTTGGGATCTTTTCTGCGAGTGACAAAGAACGGGGCTAATCAGATGCGGCCCAAATTGAAGCTGAAAAGATAGAGGTCGTGTTTGTGTGAATTTGTATCGACCTGTTTAAAAATATTAGAAAGATAATGGAAGGGTATTAGGTACGACAAGTCTGGAAGTTGAAACGGTTCGAAAAATGCGCGACCTTGGAGACGCAGGCGACGACGTCGGGGTCTAAAGGGTGCTGTTCAATAGGGTTATGCGCTACTCTAGGTGGAGGCGTCCACGAGCTTGGCCAGCGCCTCCGTGTTGCGCTTGGCCACCTGCATGCACTGCTGCATCACGTGGGGCGCTACGATGGTCCCGCCGGCCTTGTGCACGCCGCAGAGCTGGCCGTTCGTGCTGTACGAGAGGCTGAACACGGCGCTCGCGAGGTCCTCCTCGTCACTCGTCGGGTCGATCAGCACCGAGTCCTCCACCACGGCGAACGACGTCGCGTACGCGCAGTGCTCCACGCGCAGCGGCGTGGCGTCTTCGTCTAGTAATTGACAATAAAACAAAAGAAATGCACGCACACGTGAGTCCTAGATGTCCAGCAAGAGCCCGAAGTGTGCAGAGTTGTGTGGCTCACCCGGCACAATGGAGACCACGTTGTCCGCCTCGTTGACGGAGGTGGCCGGCAGCTTCAACGTCTTGAGCGCCGCCATGATCGACGTGAGCGCGGCGTCCAGCACGTTCCCGTCGTGGTCCACGCAGTACACGTCCACCATGAGCTTCCAGGCGGACTGGCCCTTGACGATGCTCAGGCTCTCCATCTCCACGACGCGTGAGCTGCAGCAGCAAGCAGCAAAAGTCAGACCTCCATTCAACCAGAAGCAACCGCCATCCCAGATATTCGTACCCGACGATGATCCTCGTGAGCTGACTGCTGATGCTCTGCGACTCCTCCGACGGCCGGCCGACCGAGAATCGGTTCGAGCACAGCGGCGACAAGTGCACCTGGACGGCTGTTAACCACAACGGAGAGGGTAAGTCCACTGCAACACCAAACCAACCTCCCACAATCAACCCAACGCACCGATCTCGCCCTGGTCGGGGGTAGCCACGGCGGGCGTGCCCACCGCCAGCTTGATGGCCGTCAGCACCGACGTCTTGCCCAGCTTGACGAGGCTGGAGCTGGCTGCCGTCTGCACCACGTCCGTCTGCAGCTGCACGGCACGCGCCGCCTCAATCGTGCGCGAGTCGGGGCGCACCTTGCTGGCCAGACACTTGCGCACGTACTCGGCCGGGAACAGCTTCTTGTACATGTCGGCGCCGAAAGAGAGCGCCACCTCGGCGCCGTTGCCCGTCGCCATGCTGCCTCCAGTTCGTAGTTAGTAGCTCTTCGTGCCAGTCGCTGCAAGATGCGCTCGTCTGTGTGCCGCACACCAATTAATTGGCACTTGGCGCCATCCAAAATTCAGAAAAGTTTCGAAGACGAAGCCACTTGGCGTTTGTATGCTTTCCGCAAATATCGAGATCCGGGCTTGACCACCTTGGCGCCAAGGCAAGAAGTGCGCAATTTACCCTCCAGCCCCGACCCGACCGCCATGGCGCCGCGCCACACGCGCCGAGCAGCGCAGCAGGAGCGCGAGCAGCGCGAAGAGGCCACCAGGCGCCTCAAGCGCATCCGCCGAGACGCCGTCGAGGACGAGCGCCGTCAAGAGGAAGCCGCGGTGGAGGCCGAGCGGAGGCGCCAGGAAGCAGCTGCTGAGGCTGAGCGGAAGCGCCAGGAGGCCGAGCGAAGGCGCCAAGCCGCCGCCGAGGTATCGCGAGGCGACGAGGTGCAGATGATCCAGAGCGTGGCGCAGAGCTGGGAGAAGACGGAGCTCCAGAAGGTCAAGCGCGTGGCGAGGACGCTCGCCTCGGACGACAGGTACATGCGCAGGAAGAAGCGCGAGTACATCCACGCGGTGCTGACGGCGCACTCGGGGCTGCAGCCGATGACGAAGCAGGAGCAGGAGCAGGAGAAGGAGCAGGAGCACGAGAAGGAGCGGAAGCGGAAACGCGAGCAGGAGCAGGACGAAGAGCCGAGTGAAGAAGAGCAGGAGGAGGAACACGAGGAGGATGAGGAGTATGTGGAGGAAGCGCAGGGGCAGGAAGAAGAAGAAGAAAAAGACGAGTCGCTTCATGACGATAACAGTCCTGGCAGGAGACGGAAATCACCTTTGTCTCAACGTGGCGCAGCGGAAAACGATGACGAGGCGATGGCTGAAGAGAAGGAGGATGAGGCTATGGCTGAGGACAAGGATGGTCGCAGTAAGTTGCTGGAGGAGCCTCTTTCGCAGAACCACGACGTTCAGGAGCAGCAGCAGGAGGTTGTGAAGGCACAACAGACTGTGGCTGAAAAGGAGGAGGAGATCACGACGCTGCCTGAGCCTTCGTCACCACCGAATACTTCGATTGTGAAGAAGACGGTGTCAGAAACGAAGGAGAGGCAGGAGGAAAAGCACCAAAAGCAGGTCACTGAGTTGGAAGAAGGAGTGACGAAGCAGGACGAGAAGCAGGTTGTCCCGGTTGAAGAGAAGCGGGAAGAAAAGCAGGTCGCTGAGCTGGAGGAGAAGAGTGTGCTGCCCGAGCCCATGTCACCTGATCGTGCTTCGGTGCACTCGCCGGTGGAGACGATTGCGCAGTCCAAGAACCTGGCGTCTGCTATTGATCCGACGCCGGAGAAGAGTGCGCCGCCTGTGGCTGTGGCGGGCAAGCCGAGGAGAGACGTGGCACGGGGCATTGCACAAAGCAGCTCGTCCGCGTCCACGCGGAAGCGCATGATCTCCTTCTCCCCTGAGCGTGCTCCGCGGCCGGAGAACAGAGCGCTGGCGTTGAAGAAGCTGGAGAAGAACCTCAAGACCAACGAGAAGCTCCAGCAACGCTTGGAAGCGCCAACGCCCGTGAAAGCGTCTGCGCCGTCACGAATGTCGTCCCCTGCTGCAGCAACCCCGGTGCGACGACCTATTAACTTTGCGAGCCCTCAGGTACGCCGGCCGATGACGTTCCAGAGTCCTCAGGCACGACGACCAATGACGTTTGCAAGTCCACCGCCCCGAAGACCAGTCTATGAAAGCCCCTTCACGGGTGCATCTTGCTCGATCCCGCTCAGTCAAACTGAGGAGCTGCAGTATGATTCACCAGACGAAGAGCAAACCGAAGAGAAAGCTGAAACCGCGCACTCGAACAACGACCTCAAGACCAGCGTGGTGGTGGAAGACGTTGTTGTTACGGACAAAGCTGAAGGTGTCGAAGCTACAGAAGAAGTTGATGGCGTCGTCATGCACTCCCAGGACGAGGTGGGCCTCTCTCAAGAATCTGTCAGTGTCGCCCACAGCCACGCCGATGATCTCGCCCCTCTTTCCCAAGAAAGCATGACTTCTCTTGCTGATGTGGAACCAGCTACCGCGCACGCTGACACCTCATCCAATTCCTTCACGAGTACTTCCGTGATCGGAGACGTTGGTTTATTTAATTGCGAGACAGACGTGGAGTACACGGGAGGAGTCTACGGTGAAGGAACGGACGGAAAGGTGACTGCTGCTGTGATCAACGGCCAGAAGGTAGCTCTCAAGCGTGCTAAGCCACACGAAGGGTTCCCTGAGCATGAGGCGAAGCACCGCGCTGCTCTTGAACTGCACTATCTACGTCGGGTGCGCCACATGAAGGGCTTTCTTCAGTGCCTTGGCCTGTGCGATGCCATCGAGCACACCTGCATTGCGCTGGAGGTTATGGACTGCAAGCTGAGCGACTATTTAAGAAGATATGGCGTGAATTCAGGGGGCTCCAAGCACCGCCGCTACACGCTGTCGTTTGATGACACGAAGGCGATGCTGAAGCAGATCTGTTTGCCCATGATAACGTTGCATGAAGATATCAATGTCGCTCACGGTGATCTGGCATGTCGGAACATCCTCATGCGCACTCCCCCAGAGGGCTACGAGCAGAGCTGGGAGCCTGACATCAAGCTCTCTGACTTCGGTCGTATCAAGCTCCCGTCGGACGAGCCCAAGATCCTCGACAGCCCCTTCAGCTTCCACAAGAACTGCGACGTCGGGGCCTTTGGCCGCGAAATCCTGTACCGGTTGCTGGTAGGAGAGATCGTGCCAAAAGAGTTTGTCGAAACTCGCAGTCTTCACAAGCTGCTCCAAGACGTGACGATAACTCAAGTGCCTGAGGCCGCGAAGACGCGTCTCGGTCCATACTACAACCTGTTCATGCGCTGTACGGCGTGGGGAGTGCGGCCGACGTTCCGCGAGATCTACGAGCACCTGGACGACCTGCAGTACTTCGAGACGACGGAGAACGGGCTCTTCCCGTTGAAGCCGACGGACGCGACCTTCATGTCCCCCGTGGCTGATGGTTCTAGCCGTCACAAGACGCCGACATCCAGCGCCTCAAGAGCGCACAAGCGTGATACCCCGACCAGACGTGGCCACCGTCCGTCCGGCCCAAAGTCGCGACTGTTCTCTTCCAAGGCCGTTAACGAAGCGAACGTCCCGGGCTCGAACAAGCCGGTCAACTGGCTGAAGACGCGCTCGGTTGGCGTCCAGCGCCCCGTAGCGCAACAAACCTTGACGCCGAACTCAGCGCACCCTATGCTTATCAAAAAGAAGAGGAAGACGCCACCGTCCGCCGGTGCGGGCGCGTCGCGGCGCTCCCTCCAGATCCTCAACCAGATCCAGCATAGAACCAGTGAAAAGGGCCGCAAGTCGACGTGAGCCCGTGAGCCGTGTAAGTAGTGATAATAAACCACAGCAAGTGAACGCTGACGCCGGCGTGCAGCAGCTCTCGACCGGAGGTGATGCTGACGATGACGATAGCTGCGACGAGTCGGGGCCATATCTTTTGAAGAGACGCAATAGATCCCGCTGGAGACAGCAACCAGCTCAATACCGACCCTGACAAGCAGCAGCGATGCCCTTGCCTGAGCTCGCGGCAGACGGCGACGCGCAGCAATGCGAGCTGTTCTCCAACGCGGCGTCCTACGCCATCCAGCTGCTGCTGGGCGTGATCGCCATCGCGACGCTCTGGTACAAGCGGCACGTGGAGCGGCCCCGGCGGCCGCTGCAGATTTGGCTCATGGACGTCGGCAAGCAGATGATCGGCGCGTCGACCGGCCACTTCATGAACCTCTTCGTCTCAATCCAGATGCCGCCCGTGACGGACGAGTGCGCGTGGTACTTCCTCAACTTCCTCGGCGACTGCACGCTCGGCATGATCGTGAGTCTCGCGTTCCTGCGGCTGCAGCAAGAGCTGGCGTTCTCCATGAACTGGGTCAACATCCAGGAGAGCGGCGACTATGGCAACCCGCCGTCGTATCGGGTGTGGCTGCTGCAGCTGTCCGCGTGGTTGGTGATCATCCTCTTCTCCAAGGCCATCGTGGTGTCCGTGATGATCGCGGCTTCGACGCCGTTAGGGCTCCTGGGTGAACTTCTCTTCCACTCGCTGCACGGATACCCCTTCGCGGAGCTGGTGTTGGTGATGATTGTGTGTCCGAGTTTCCTCAATGTGGTGCAGTTCTGGATCCAAGACAGCTTCCTCAAGCGCGACGTTAGTGTGCTGCCCACGGCGTACGCGCGCTTCCGCCATTCGTTCGAGGAGTCTCTGCAGACCAACCTGCTTACTCATTCTCACGAGTAAGCGGTCGGTCGTCCCGGGTGGCAGGGGTCAATACCGTAAGCGGACTAATGGATCAGAGGCCGAGAAGGCCCCAATGTGATGATACTATGCTAGTACGTTGCCACCGTTGAGTGTGGTCATCGAGGAGGGACGTTTGTTTTGCAGGATATGTCCAGGTTACGGAAGAATCAGGTAAGAAAGAAGTGAGCACGCTTCTTGTATTGATATTTTGTTACGCAGGACACCAAGACGAGCACGCAGGGAGATCTACGGCAGCAACAGCTACGGACTTACGCACGCAGACCACTCTTTCCGCTCTTCGTGCCTGAGTATGGCTTGGCTCGGCAGCCACCGCCGCCAGTAGTGGTCGAGTCGTCCGTCGAAGGAGCTGTCGTGGTAGTCGTCGCCGACGTGTCCGTCGTAGCGGACGAAGTACTGGGCGTCGTCGCGCTGCCCATAACGGCCGAAGATGCCGTCGAGGTTGTCGTGGTGTCCGACGTGGACGACGAGGCAGTGGACGTCTCAGCACTGGTCGCAGCAGTAGCGGCCGACGAAGCGGTTGACGTTGGCGTGGTCGTGTCCGTCGTGGCGGAGGACGTCGTCGATGCCGCCGTGGACGTCGACGTTGCGCACACGGTGGCCGTGGTGGGGTCCGTGGTGAAGGGCGTGACGGTGAAGTCGGGCGTGCCGCCCTGCGACCAGGTGCAGCACGGGTCTCCGAAGGCCTCGCCGTTGGTCATGTCCGAGTTGGGGAAGGTGTCGGCGCAGAAGTCGGCGGTCCAGGAGAGTCCGACGGCCTCGAAGGCGGTGGCGAAGTCCGTGTACTGGGAGCTGTCGTTGCCCGGGTGT